>NC_061862.1:91343994-91643994 GCF_907164915.1 Impatiens glandulifera
AGGGCATAGAACAATCTTGATGAAGTGAGAACGTTATTTATTTATGATTTACCTTTAAGTAGAAACAATAACCATAAGAGCATATAGAAAATGAGTTTTTAGATGAATGTAGCGTTTGTGTCCCAATGATCAAGCGTCTAGCTAATAAAGACTGGTCAAAGAAAAAGAAAAGACAAAAACTTGCTTATGCGCCAGCTGGGGTTTCTGTGGCAGAGAATGACGAATATTTAGGCATAGACTAGAGCTATAATAACTCAGTTAACAATGAATCATGCGCATATTGGTCCCTAATTAAATGACGATGAATAAAGTTATGAGAAGAAATAGTTTAACTATCTATCCTAATGTGTGAGGTAAATTCAGGTTGTGTGTTTAAACATTGATTGTCAGCAAATTGGAAGTTGTTGGTTTTTATTGTCTTTTATGCAATTAAGGCTTATTTAATTATTAATAGGTATGGGCTTGTATGTATAAGTATTTTAGGGATTCTAGGCTAATTTACTCATTTATAAGGGTTGTTTGTAAATGTTGATATACAACACTTGAGACTCTTAAGACTTTTCCTTTTTAACAAATATTATTATTCTTCCCAAATTTCTAAAGTTTTTATTTCTTCATAATCGTTTTTAAAAGATCCGATAATCAGAACCAACATTTGGTATCAGAGCATATCTAAAGAACATGGCGTCGACAAGATCAACTAGAGATGCGGCAGCAATGAAGATCGTAAGTGAAGGGAACGTGACGTTCTCATATTCGTTACTCACAAAGAGTAACTACTCGATGTGGGCGTTAAAGATGTGGGTAAACTTACAAGCACAAGGATTGTGGGAAGCCGTGATGCTCGACGAAATCGACGAACGAAAGAATATAATAGTTATCGCCGCCATCTATCAAGCACTCCCCGTGGACGTCCTTCTCATGGTGGCCAAGAAGGATTATGCCAAGCTAGCATGAGAGATGCTAAAGACGATGCATGTTGGAATGGAGATAGTTAAGGAGGCAAAAATGAAAACCTTGAAGAAACACTTCGAGGCAATTCACATGAATAATGGGGAGTCGGTGGATGATTTCGCCATGAAATTGACATCAATCGTGACTGTATCCGCTCGTTGAGAGAGAAGGTTGAGGAGATCTTCGTCGTCAAGAAGTTTCTTAGAGTCGTGTCATAAACATACATGCAGATCATTACCGCGATCGAGCAATTTAGTGACCTCAAGAATATGACCATCGAGGAGATCGTCAGTCATATCAAAGTCCACGAGGAAAGACTCTACGACTATAAAGACCAGAAGGAGGAGCACCTATTGCTCACGCATAATGAATGGATGTCACAGATGAAGAAAAACGGAGAAGCCAATTTTTCTTCTAGACAACCGAGGTCGCAGCGACAACGGTGAAGATAACTAAGGTCGTGGAAAAGGGCAAGGTCAAGGGCAAGGTCGTGCTGAAAACTCACCTCGACAAGAAAACACTAAGCCTTGCAAAGATAAGAGCATAGTGAAGTGTTACGCTTGTCAAAAGTATAGGCACTACGTATTCGAGTGCCCCAACAAAAGGCACGACGATGAGGCAAATCTCATTAACTTTATTGACGAGGAGCCAACATTAATGTTTTCTGAGGGAGTGACGAATGTTTTTCCCGAAGACGAGGAGACAAACTTTGAAGAGTTCTTGCAAGAACCGTCCAAGGAGGAATAAGAGGTGTTATTGCTTAATGAAGAGAAAGTCATGGAGAAACTCCTCGCAAGTGGCGATGAATATAATCACACTGACATGTGGTACCTTGATAATGGAACACACAACCATATGACGGGTCATCGAGAGAAGTTTAATGAGCTCAAGGAGAAGATCACTAGAAATGTGAAGTTTGAAGACGGAAGCAAGGCCCACTGATTTCTTGACCCAGATTGTGGGAAAATCCGTGTGAGTAGAGATTGCGTGTTCGATGAGGAGAAAAAGTGGGAGTGGTGCAACAATAATAACAAGCTCGTACAAAATTCTATGGAGTTCGGAATCATACGAGATGTCTATGCGGAGACACCACCGATATAGATGGATCTTGATGAATTATTGTTGCTCATCACCGATGAGCCAATAACATATCACGAGGTGACAGCCGAAGAGTCATGGAATGAGGCCATGAAAAAAGAGTTCGAGTCCATTAGGAAGAACAGGACATGGGAGCTCACCGACTTACCACCCGGTCATAAGACCATCGGGTTAAAGTGGTTTTTCAAGTTGAAAGAGACATCGAATGCAACATCCTCAAGAACAAAGCGAGATTGGTAGTGAAATGCTATGTGTAGAATCAAGGTGTTGACTTTGAGGATACCTTTGCACCAGTGGCAAAACTTGACACAGTTAAGTTAATTCTTGTCATCGCATCTCATCATGGATGGGAGATCCACCACTTGGATGTCAAATCCGCATTTCTCAATTATGACATCAAAGAAGAAGTCTATGTCTCTCAACCTAAAGGCTTCATCATAAAAAAAATAAAGAGCATAAAGTGTACAAATTATACAAGGCTCTCTATGGACTACGTCAAGCACCAATGATGCTGAACACTTGCCTCAACAAGAGAATGATGAGTCTAGGCTTCGTGAAATGTTCTCAAGATCAGGTTGTGTACACGATAAACCATGGGGAAGAAGTATTCATTGATGGCGTATATGTCGACGACTTGATCGTGACATGATCAAGCATCAAAGGTGTTGAGAAGTTCAAAAAACAGATGATGAAGGAGTTCGAGATGAGTGATCTTGGGCTACTTTTGTACTATCTTGGTATTGAGGTGGAATAGAAGAAAGATAGCATCGAGGTGAAGTAGGAAACTTGTGTGAATAAGGTGTTGAAACAGTTTGCAATGGATGATTTCAACTCGAGCAAGTATCTGATGGATTGATTGTCAGCAAATTGAAAGTTGTTGGTCTTTATTGTCTTTTATGCAATTATGGTTTATTTAATTATTAATGGGTCCGGGTTTTTATGTATAAGTATTTTAGGGTTTCTAGGCTAATTGACTCATTTATAAGAGTTGTTTGTAAATGTTGATATAGAACACTTGAGACTCTTAAGACTTTTCCTCTTTAACAAATATTATTATCCTTTCCAATTTTCCAAAGTTTCATTTCTTCATAATCGTTCTTAGAAGACCCAATAATCAGAACCAACACAGATGTTATATTATTTCAAGTTACACTGTAATTTTTTACTATTTAGGTTTTTACAAAATTTTTGACGATCCAATACTATTTAGGATTTCTAAGGCACTATGTTTTGTTACTACCTATACTAAAATAAAATAAAAGTCGGAGAGTATTATAAGGTGAGGTACAGTGCTGGCCCTGAGATTTGGGCTGCCCCAGTCTCGGGTAAAAAAAATCGATATTTTTGTTGTTGCCTTAAGTCTAATTTAAAAAATGGATTAAAAAAATATCTTTGAGTGAGATTTGAACCCATGATCAACTAAAAATTTTACATACTTATCTTCCAACACTAAGCTACAACACTTTTTTTTTTTTTTTTTTTTTAATTATAACAAATTTCATAAAATATTTTACCCGGGCCCTGGTGATGTATAATACTTCACATTATTATAAAAAAAATCAAAAAATTAATTTAAGAATGCCACGTCACTACCAATCTGACATTTAATTTTGTCCCATACCAACTCAACTTTTTCTATACGTCTCACTATGCCGGCCATGACTACTATTAATTAAATTAATATTCACCAAAACCACTCAATAAACATACTAATTAGTGACGGTTTCTTAAATCTGCAGGTCATCTCCTCCACAATAAGAGACAAATATAAATATATTATATTAAGCAAAAATTAAATAAAAAATTCGGCCTGCTCTCTCCTTTATATAATCCCAACAAGCTAGGATCCTCTCGATCGATCTCCCTCTTTTTATTATCATAATGAAGGCAGGTTTTGAGGTAGTTAACAATTCGCATGGTCAACAATGCGAGTATACCACATTCTCGAGGCAAGTTATGGAGACCAATAATATTAACTTTGAAGTCAAGAATTCGCACCTTTCGAATTGGGTCGAGCAAGTAACCGAGCAACTCATGAACAATGATTCACTTGAATTGGGCACGGATGAGACTGCCTTAACCACCTCATTCAATCAAATCATAGGTGAAAAATCCAATTCATCGAGTGATCACGAAGATATTGACCAACCAGAGCTCATTCTTAAAAGTGCGGAAGAGATTAGCCTTGAATTGTTGACTCGTCTCCTAGAATGTGCGGTTGCCATCTCTATCGATAACCTTGGAGAGGCTCGTCGGATGCTACTTGAGCTTACCCAAATGGTTTCACCTTGGGGACCATCTTGTGCCGAAAGAGTTGTTGCTTATTTTGCGGAGGCCATGTCTAGTAGGGTTATCAATTCATGGCTAGGGATTTCCACTCCTTTGATTAATTACAGGAGTGTCCATTGTGCCTTTCAAGTTTTCAACAATATATCTCCCTTTGTTAAGTTCGCTCATTTCACCTCTAACCAAGCCATTCTCGAGGCATTTCATTGTCGCGATAGAGTCCACATCATTGACCTAGATATCATGCATGGTTTGCAATGGCCAGCGTTGTTTCACATCCTCGCCACTCGATTAGAAGGACCTCCTCGACTCAAAATGACTGCGATAGGACCTTCATTGGAGATTTTATCAGAGACGGGAAAACATCTATCGAGTTTTGCAAGGAGGCTTGGGATAGAATTTGAGTTTCATCCTCTCCCCATGAGGTTCGGAGATATCCATGTTTCGATGTTGCACGTGAATAAGGGAGAAACCCTAGCCGTGCATTGGCTTCAACACTCCTTATACGATGCCACCGGTCCAGATTGGAAAACTATGAGGCTCATACAAGAACTAGCGCCTAAGGTGGTCACTTTAGTCGAACAAGACATATCCTTCGGGGGATCATTCCTAGACCGATTCGTTGGTTCTCTCCACTACTATTCGACTGTTTTTGACTCGCTTGGCGCACTATGGCAAACAGATGACAAGGGTCGTCACCACGTGGAGCATTGTCTTCTTCAAAGGGAGATCAACAACATATTGGCGATTGGGGGACCGGCTCGAAGTGGAGAGGACAAGTTTAGGCATTGGAGAGGAGAATTTGCGGGGAAAGGGTTCCTTCAAGTTCCCATGAGTGGAAACTCAATGGCTCAAGCACAACTTATACTCAACATGTTCCCACATGGCCATGGCTACAACCTTATCCAAGGAGATGGGTCATTAAGGCTTGGATGGAAAGGTACTAGCTTGTTTACTGCATCTGCTTGGAGTTGGAACGGTTCTAGGTAGCTAGATAACTGTGTATAAAATAATTTATTTATATATGTCCATGTTAAGTATGTTTTTTATAGTTTATGTGTATCTTTCTTTGTTTCTTATTTGGGGTTTTTGTTTGACCCATGTAATGTTCTAGATCATATTTATATTTTTCACTTGGTTTGTTGGAGAATCAATTTTGTTCCTTTAGGTTGTAAATTGTGCCATATTTTCATTTATGGACCTAGTAGGATAGTTTAATTAAGTTGGCAAAAGACAGATAACTAAAAAAACAAATGTTAGGTCAATTAATATATATACAGATAAAATTACAAATGTAAGGGTAATTTCATTTAAAAGAATGACGCTTTTGACATAGGATTTGAAGGAATATTAACTTAGTTAGATTCAGAAACAAAACAAGTCTATCTTGTCAGATTCCATTCAGGAAAATAGAACAATTCTCAAAACAATTATGCGACAGTCGCCAAAGAAATTCTTGCAATAGTCAAATGTGTTTTAAAATTTCAAGATGATTTATATAATCAAAAATTTATTATACGAATAGACTGCAATGCAGCTAAATTCATGTTCCAAAAAAACTTTAAACATGATGTGTCAAAACAAATGTTCGCCGGATGGCAAGCGCATTTAGCCCCATTTGATTTTGAAATAACATACAAAAAATGGATAGATAATAATCTTCCTGATTTCTTGACCCGTGAATGAGCGGAAAGGGTTATGAATCTTTCTCTAATAGAGGAAGAGGATCCTCCTCTATCAGAGAAAGAGGTCGGGGCAGAACAGTAGATATCATATCTCAGTATGGTAAACAAAAGCTGATAGCAATGGATCTCTCCCAAAGTACGGACAGTCAAAAGGACAATCCAACGTACGCCAGAATATTGGGAGATGAAGAATCAAAATCTAATAATATTGGATTTATGAGAAATGAATATAAAGAAATTATATTTCTCCTAGAAGAAAAAGACCTCAAATGGAAAAGTGAGCCATGGACAATAATGCAAAGGTATTTGGATAATACATCCACACCATCAAGGACTTATAAGTCCCGATAATTTTACGAACAAATACTTATTCAAAGTGGATCATGTGAAATATCACATTTCTCTGGCGCAAATAAAGAAATTTATAATTTCAGCAAAATGATAATAAAAAAGACAATTTCCTTAGAAGATTGGGGAATATCCCCAATGAAAGAAAAAGAATTGTCGTTTAATAAGACAACGACAATAAAATTTAATTATTGGGATTATTGTGATGCCTTTACTAAGGCACTAAATTATGAGAATAATAAATATAAACATTCCTGGTTCATCAAGGTATGTGCAAATGTCTATAGAGGAGACATCCTCCACTGGTTCATAAACTAGTTTTACTGCTTTGGTCCTAGCCCAAAGGTTTTACCAGAAGAAATCAAGGTCCTATTTGATAAGTGGAGCGAGGTATCTCCCCAGATTCTGAAAAAACAAGAAGCTAACTTATACATTGAAGGAATAACTTCATGTTTCTTTTTTACAGAAATTTCCATTCCCTGGATTTGGAAATGGATACCTAAATTTGGTTATACCAAAACAGACATTCCCTGTTTATTTAGATTATCCCATTATAAATTTTGAGATAAAATGATGAGAATAGATCAAGAAACGAATGAGCGATTCGGGAAAGAGACAATAGACTTCCTACACCAGCAAATAAGCATTTATGAAGAAAAACGACAAGTAGCTGAAGCGCCGTCCTCATTTGATTATATCTCAAAGAAATTCCGAATGATGTCAGAAAACTCATCCAAATGCCAGATGATATCTGCATACATTGAAGAAATGAAGAAAGACTTTATGTCCAAATTCGAAGATGATAATAAATCAACCAAATCAGATTCAACTATGGCATCTAATTATCTACAAGACGCTCAAAGTGATGTCGGAAATGAAGACATTTTCGAAGCAATCAAAGACACTTTGGTTGAAAAGTTTTTAAGAAAAGACGTTGGATCATCATCCAGTCAGTTCAAGATTTAAAGGAGAAACAAGATCTGTAATGTGCGGAAAAATCTATCCCGGGAATCCCGGGAGGCACTCTTTGCAGAAGAAGGAAACAAGATCCGTAATTTACGGGAAAAACTTATCCCGGGAATCCCGGGTGTCACTGTTCAATTTTTTAACTTTTGTAAAATGTTTTCCTTTAAATAGTTGTTCATGTTCGGTTTGTAGGGGAGGCGAAAACGACCCTTGAAGTCTGTATGGTACTCTCTATCTATCATTATCACTCTCTTGTAATATATTTCAAGTTGGATCAATAAAAGTTTGAAGGACAGTGTGTTTAGCCTTCAACTCCGGGTACGTTTATATTCTTTCTACGTATTTAATTATATGCTTTAAATGTTAAGCCTAATAGGCTAATCTCGTTAGGTGTTGATCATGTCGCCTAACTACCCTACCTAAAAAAAGTAATTAATAAATAATTAAAGCTTATCTTAGAAGTTTGAATGGACATCAAGTATGGATTTAAAGTGTCCATCCCTTTTATAAAATGGTAGTTTAATTTTGTGTTCCTATTTAGTCCTATTTGGCCACTGTTTAGGCATGTTGGACATTGTGGAACTTTAAATTAAAGTTAAGTATTATAATTAGTTGACAGACGTTTCTATATGTCCTAAGCAAGGGTTGTCCCTCTTCGGACTCTCTTTATAAGCTCTATTTTATTTATTATGTATATCCGATCCTAAATAATGGTATATATAATATATATATATATAATATAATATATATTAATATATATATATATATATATAATATATAAAATAGGATTCTCTCTTTAATCGTATTAAGTGGTAGTGAAATGGTGACTATGGATTATGCTATATTTTTTTATTCAAAATATATATAATAATTTTTCACATTCAAAATTTCTTTTTTTTTAAATATAAGTCTTTCCACCTATATTTTTAATATTTAATTGATCAAAACTTTAATATCAATTATAATCTTAGTCATGTAATATAATATAACTTAATAAAAATTATTATGACACTACCAATAATTAATTTATCAAAGTTTAAAGAACTAATATATATATATATAAAGAAAAAAAGTTATACACGTGTCCTGTGTCCATTTGGATCTTTATGAAAGTGTAAATGAATATGCATAACATATGGATAGATGTGACAATTAGTACAAAAATATTTATCCCTAAATTTGATTTTTATTTTATTATTCGACTCTGAACTTGAAAGATATTTCTATTTTTATTTATATCTCTGATTTGTTTGGTACTCTATCCCCAATATATACTTTATTTATCCGATTAAAGTGTGAATTTATATATTTTATTAAAAAAATTACAATGTAAGAATGAAAGAATAACTAAATAATAAATTTAAACTAGTAATATCGAAATTATAAAAATGGAAACAATATTTACCTATATAATTATAATGTAGATGTCAAAGAATATACTAATTTTATTGTTATTATAAGAATTTAATTTTTGGTATTAGAAAAAGAAGTTAGGTGTGAAATGTAGATAAAAGTAAATAAATAATGTAATTATTAGGATACATGTAAGAATGGGGTGTGAAATGTCAAATTAATATTAGTATATTCGGGTATTTGGGTTCGTGATCCGGATCCGATCATCGGGTATACACGGATATCAGACCTACCGTTTTCATTGTCATCCCTATGTATGGATCAACTAATTAATCAAGAATTTATTTGAAAACATATATTCACACACACATAATTATAAATAAAATTCAATAATCACACGCGGTCAAATAATTAAGTGTTCATATTTCACGTTCGAGACTAGAGGATTGAATCTGAGCAGAAAACGATGATTGTTGAAACAAGGGCTTGGCGGTGTGCGTTTGCATCCTTGTATTCTTCTGACTTCAAGCTTCATTGATTAAGTTAGGAAGTGTAACACGGCATGAAATGTAATTGAAGTGCAGACAAATTGAAAGTAATCTCATCCTATTTAATTTTGTTACATCAAAGCTATTGTGTCATAGTATAACTTTTATATTTTTGAATTGTCGTAGTTCACTCTAGATCTGAATATTCTATGAATTGATATTTTATCAAATTATGATATTTTGAATTGTCATAGTTTACTGTAAAAGGTAATTAAGCATTAGTATAGATAAGGTGACGAGTCATGTACTAAAGAGTGACTGGAAAATGGGTCAACCTTAAAATATTAAATAAGAAAAGAGAAATCATATATACATCACCTTTATATAGCATATATATATATGCTATAGCACCTATCTAATTTGGTAAAAAAGAAAAAATATATCTTGAAAAAAATACTAAAGAGGAAAATTTTATTTTCTTTTTCTTACCAAATCAGTTATATAAAGGTGTTATATATATTATTTCTAATAAGAAAATGAGTTGTATTAATTGTATAGGACAGATGTGGTATTAAGAAATATGATATTGAAAGTTAAAATATATTTATCATTTATAATAAAAGATTATATGATTTGTGATTTTGTTTAAAATATATGTGTAGATTAAAACTAAATGATATAGTATTAATGTTCGAGTCAAAGAATGAGACATAAGATCCATAGAAAATGATTAGTACATAAGTGAAGATTCTTGAAACAATTTTTAAGGTGCATTCATAAAAGGTGTATGGAATGAATATATGTCAAATGGGAAGAGTACTAACTCAATCTATAATGGCTCTGTTGTTTTGCTTTAAGGTATGCTTTTTGTATATAACTTTGTTTTTCTCATTTGAACAATAAGAAATGTTTGTTAATTTATGATTTGGCTAGGGTGGTTTGTTGGGTTTTGATTATTCATTTTTTCATCATTAAATTGTAAGTATTTATTCGTAATTATATATATGTTATATTTTTGTTATGTTTATGTTTAAACGATAATGTTCTACTATAGGTATATTATGTATACGAAGTCTTAAATTGTTTTCATATTTTTAATAGAGAAATGATAAAGCCAACGAATCACTAGCGAAAGCAAGGCCACGAATCCTACGTGGCCTTGCCAGCTAGGAGAGAGAAAGAAAAAAAAAATTAAAAAAAAAATAAAACGTTTCAGCTCCTCTTTCTTCTTTCTTCTTTCTTCTTCCCTCTCTTTCTTCTCTGGCGATTTATCACATCCGGCGAACGAACCGGCGTCTTCTCTGGCGATTTATCACTCCGGCATCCCGACTTCTACTTTCTTCTTTCGCTCGAAAATGGTAAGACACTTCTCATTCTTTAATATTTCAGTTTCAGAATCGTCCGCCTTCGTGTTCATTTCGTAATATTTTCTTTTCAGGCTGGTGTTTCAGGTAAATCTCCATGCAAGGCCCCAAGATCTCCAAGGACAAGGTAAATAAGACATCTTCTATTTTAGAATCGTAGGGTTAGCGTTTTGCGGTTAGGGTCAGGGTTTTGCAGTTAGGATTAGGGTTTCAGAGTTATGATTAGGGTATTGCTGCATTATGGTTCTCGAAACAAAGTTTTCGTTACCCGAAAGTCTGATTTAATTGTGTATGGTTGAATTATTGTTAGCCAAAACTAAATTTATTGGGTATTTGCTGAATTTAGGGACCCGAAATAGGCTGTTATGGGTCCCGAAAGTGGGAAAATTAATGTTTGGATGAATTTAGGGTCCTGAAAGTGTGATTTCGGGACCCGAAATAGGCTGTTATGGGTCCCGAAAGTGGGATAACTTCATGTTTGGTTGAATTTAGGGTCCCGAAAGTGTGGTTTCGGGACCCGAAATAGGCTGTTTCGGGACCTGAAAGTTGGATTACTTAATGTTTGGCTGAATCTAGGGTCCCGAAAGTGTGTTTCGGGACCCGAAATGGATGGTTTCGGGACCCGAAAGTTGGATTACTTAATGTTTGGCTGAATTTAGGGTCCCGAAAGTGTGTTTCGGGACCCGAAATGGATGGTTTCGGGACCCGAAACTTGGATTACTTAATGTTTGGCTGAATTTAGGGTCCCGAAAGTGTGTTTCGGGACCTGAAATAGATGGTTTTGGGACCCGAAAGTAGGATTACTTAATGTTTGGCTGAATTTAGGGTCCCAAAAGTGTGTTTCGGGACCCGAAATGGATGGTTTCCGGACCCGAAATGGTGGTTTCGGGACCCGAAATGGATGGTTTCAGGACCCGAAATGGATGGTTTCGGGACCCGAATTGCTTCATTTTAGTGATTATTTGCTTCATGACTTTTAAATGTTTATCATTTGTTGTTGTAGGGCAAATAAACGTAAAAGTATTGTCCAAGAATCAGCTCCCAATCCAGCTCCCAAAGCAACTTCCAAACCAGTTCCCAAATCCCCTAGAGCAACAGCTCCAAATGCAGCTCCCAAATCAGTTCCAAAATCCCCTAGAGCAACAGCTCCCAAAGCAGCCCCCCACAACTTATTTTTAACTAGGACATCGTCTAGTGGCCTTTTCAATCTTCTTCAAATGCTGTCTAAGGAACAAAAAGATGCTGTGAAGTCAATAGGCTTTGGCGCTATACTTTCATTATCGCTTTCAAAATGCCCCGGGGAGATCTCTCGTTATCTAGTCAGAAAGTTTGACTGCAATAAATGTTCATTCACCCTAGAGAATGGCGAGGAAGTGAAAATCGAAGAAGAGGACGTTCATATGGTATTGGGTCTCCCCAGAGGGGAGCTGGATATTTTAGAATATCAGAATAACGAGATTGATGACAAGTTGAAGGCATTTAGGACTCGATGGGGTAACCCCGTTAATGGCGCTCCTTTAGCGACTGCTATGCCGATCAAAATCATTGAGAACAAAGCTGCTGACAACAATTTAAGATAGACTTCGTATTATTTGTTGTCAGTTGCTTTCTCTGGTGTGATCACCTAGGTAACCTATCCAGGTATATCTCATTTCTAGTATTTTCAATTGCATGACAACAAATTTGTATTGTTAAATAATCCTCAAATATGTTTTTTTCATTTGCAGGTATAGAATTCTGAAATCTATTTCAGATGTTGACAATATCAAGAAGTTCAATTGGTGCAAATTTGTACTTGAAGGATTAGTTCAATCATGCGCAAAAGTGAAGCAGAATGAAAAACGACATTTCCAAGGACCACATACGTTCTTTATCGTAAGTTATCACTCATTCATTTTCATGTTTTCAAAAATATTTAGTTTTAACATATGTATGTTTTCAGCTATGCTACGTGTATAGGGTGAGCAACCCTAAACTGGGAGGAGTTACTGAGCGACGATTTCCTATACTGTCATGTTGGAATGACACAACGTTGAAGTTTAGGCTGGATACAGAGTTGGAAAATGGAGGATTCGGACGTGGAAGCGTTCTGGGACGCATTCCACTACCCGGGATGTGGGATGAGAGCGACGACGAGGATAATGATTTCAAAGAGAACGACGAGGAGGAGAACGAGGAGGATGATATTGATGGGGGGTGTCTCAGACCCCAAAGGCGGCGGCGGCAGCAGCAACAGAACCTAGGAATAGGTCACCACCTCTGAACACAGCTCCGGATGAGGTCGGAATAACATTTACAGAGAATTTGGTGTGCGTTACGAAATGTACAGTGATGCTTGAAAAAGCGATGAGAAAAATGGAATCTTTAAGTTCAGGCTGGGATGCAACACCATTGTATGACAACGCCATGCACATCATTTACAGAGCAATGGACAAGAATAAGCTTTTCAGGGATGCCATGCATAAATACTTCAAGGATCAAGCACCTTCTGAAGCACAATGTGACAAAGATGCTGCTGACAATGAGGTGGGTCTTGATGAGGCCGGTGACAAGGAGCCTGCTCAAAATGACGGTGGTCTTGATGAGGCCGGTGACAAGGAGCCTGCTCAAAATGATGGTGGTCTTGATGAGGCCGCTGACAAGGAGGTGGGTCTTGATGAGGCCGGTGACAAGGAGCCTGCTGCTCAAAATGATGAGGGGTATCACACAGAGGACGATGGAAAAGAGGTGCCTCCAAGAAAAAGAAGGAAAAATCCCGTGCGACAAATGAGAGTTCCAGCAAACCTTAAATCTCCATATATGACGCAGGACAAGCCGAAGAACTTCGAGTCTGCCCAAATTCATCGTGACGCAGGATATGAATTGCAGGTTCAAAAAGAGGGTGGTGAAGAAGTTCCTCTATCGGTGTTCAAAGGAAACAAATTTGTCATCAAAAAACCTAAAAAAAATCCCCTGAAAGTCATGAAAATTCCACCACGCCTTCAATGTCCATATTTGATGGAGAACAAAAAAAGATATAAAAATTTCTTCAAATTTGTCAATATAGCTGACAAGGATGAGATCGTTTTGGGAATGGTTTTTGACAATAAAGCTGATGAGGATGCGAGGTAAATCAATCTTTCTTAGTTCATTTGTTTTTGTCATGAAAGTTGAATTCTTATGTGTATTCTTTATGTGTTTGGCTGTTTCGGGTCCCGAAAGTGTGGTTTCGGGACCTGAAAGTGTGGTTTCGGGACATGAAAGGGGTGTTTCTTGTCCCGAAATGGTGGTTTAGGGTCCCGAAAGTGTGTTTCGGGACCCGAAATGGATGGTTTCGGGACCCGAAATGGATGGTTTCGGGACCCGAAACTGGTGGTTTCTGGACCCGAAACGGGTGGTTGAGATGTTGACATGCCGGCCCAAAATTGTCCTTTGACATAAACAGGTATCCATTTAGATCTTTCCAAATACAAAGATTTCAACCAAACATTATCTTCCAACTGATAATCTTCAATTAATCTATTCCAATCATCTTCACATTGTTGAATATTTATGGAATTGTATACTATGTTTTTCAGCCTCTTCTTTATTAGATGATATTCAGTATGGCTTCCAAGTTTTATAGGAAGTTTCTTCATTATATGCCACAAACAAAATCGATGATGAGTTTTAGGAAATACCTTCTCAATTGCAATCGCCATGGATCGACATTGGTCTGTGATTATGGCATTTGGAGGTCTATCATGCATACATTCCAACCAAGTTCTAAACAACCAAGTGAAAGAATTTGAATCCTCACTTGACAATAATCCACATCCAAGCAAAATGGATTGACCATGATGATTAACACCAACAAACGGAGCGAAAGGCATGTCATAGCGATTTGTCAAATAGGTTGTATCGAAAGAGATAACATCATGAAAATCTTCAAAGGCAGCCCTGCACCTACCATCTGCCCAAAACACGTTTTTAATTCGGGATTCCTCGTCCAAATCAATAAGGTAGAAGAAGTTTGAGTTCCTGGTTTGCATTCTTAAGAAATAATTAGTGAGTGCTTCAGCATCCCCAATCCCTAACCTCAACCGTCGTGCTTCTGTAACGTAATTTCTACATGTCCTCTCATCGAAAGACATGTTTTCATACCCTCCAGCTTCAACTACAAGTGATTGAAATGTTTTGGCCACAGTTATTCCAGCTTCATCGTTTGTATCCAATCTTCTTTTTACATTTCCGTCAATCACTTTGTAGGATCTAACATGACGTATTCTCTTTGGGCTTAATGTATGGTTGTGCTCAAGAGAAATACTTGTTATCACATATTCCCCTTCATTTCGAACAACAACATTAATCTTTGCTTTACAATCTGTCTTCGTTATTGGTCTAGGCTGATGAAACTTATTTTTTGCCTTCGATTCTTTCATAAAACTCTTGGCACAACCAACGCTGAAATATTTCCTCTTACCACCTACATTTTTGCTCCCTAATTTGGTAATGCCGAATCCCGTTAAGTGGGCATATGATGTGTAGAATTCAAGAAGTTGTTCTTCGGAGGAAAATGTCATTCCAACACTAGGAATGTGACTGCAAAAATTATGTGAAACCGTAAGAAAAAGTCCATAAAACACCCATTTCGGGTCCCGAATCCAACCATTTCGGGTCCCGAAACAACCCGTTTCGAGTCCCGAAACAACCTTTCGGGTCCCGAAACAACCCGTTTCGAGTCCCGAAACCACCTTTCGGGTCCCGAAACAACCTTCCGGGTCCCGAAACAACAAGTTTCGGGTCCCGAAACCACCCGTTTCGGGTCCCGAAACCACCTTTCGGGTCCCGAAACCACCCGTTTCGGGTCCCGAAACCACCTTTCGGGTCCCGAAACCACCTATTTCGGGTCCCGAAACAAAACAATGTTTGTCCCGAAATGGTTGGTTTTGACCCTTTCTTGTCCCGAAACGACTCATTTCGGGTCCCGAAACACAAAATTTTTTTACCCGAAACACAACATTTTCTTACAAGACACCACACATTTCGGGACAAGGAAGGACCCTTTCTTGTCCCGAAACCAACCATTTCAGGACAAGGAAGGACCCTTTCTTGTCCCGAAACCACTAGATCTGTTCAGGGTACCTTTGGGGTTCAATGGGGGTGGATCTGTTCAGGTTAAGTTCTTCATCTACTGGGTTGTTCAAGTTTGGTGCTTCTGTATCCTGAAAATTCAAACCGTTTAAATCCATATATACATCTGTAAAATGTACAACCCTAGATCTGTAAAATCTAAACCCTAGATCTATAAAATCTAAACTCTGGATCTATTAAAAAAATAATAAAGATCCTTAAAAAGGATACCATTGAGAAGTAAATGCAGCCGTGGAAAAGAAATAAATGCAGCCGGAGAAGAGAAATAAATGCTGTCGGAGCTGGAGAAGAGAAATAAATGAAGCGTTTCAGAGAGAGAAAGAAATGCAGAAATATGAAACCCTATTGGGTGAAAGAGGATATGCAGAAACGTTTTAATTTTTTTTTTTCTTTCTCTCTCCTAGCTGGCAAGGCCACGTAGGATTCGTGGCCTTGCTTTCGCTAGTGATTCGTTGGCTTTATCATTTCTCTTTTTAATATTGATATAAATACACAACAACTATCTTCAAAGTTAAAAAACCATATTTTCACTTATAGACATCCCGTAACACCTAAAAATTGGGAGGAGCAAGACAAAGCTCTTAGTTTTTTAATTTTTTTTTTATGTTTTACACAAATCTTTACCTAATTTACATTTTATTTATTGTGCTATTCAAAATGTCAACTGATTGCTCTTAGTTGAACTAGGAGATAAAGTAAAAGCCCGTTCGGGGTGATTTTGATTGCTCTTAGTTGAACTAAGATAGATAAAGTAAAAGCCAATATGTTTTTTTTTTAAATATATTAATATATAATAATAAAAAAAAATTTAAATAAATAATATTTTACTTAATCATAAAGTAGATGGGTTGAAATTTAATATGGTGGCAAACAATGACTAAATCAATATATATTTTTATTGTCATATAAGTATAGATTCGATGTAACGGTCCCATTTTGAAACATAATTTATGACCAACAAGAGGACAAGATAATTGTTAATTATTTATGTACGAAGAAGGTTTGGTAGGTAGAATATGATTAAATTTAAGATCAAGAAAATATTAATTAAAGACCTTAGCATTTTGTCTATCTGTATGTGAGATAGACATATATCCATTCCTCTTCAAAGTATAGTTTGTTGGCCGGTCATTATTCAAGATATATAATATCGCATGGATTGTGGTAGATACTATATCAAATAAGAGAAATGATATAGAGATGTGAAAATGTTTACAAAAATATATAGGGAATTGGGTCACTTGAATTAAAAATTTGAATTATTAAATTATCAATTCATTTAAAAGATGACACACAAAATGATATGTCATAATTTGATTAGCCAAATTTTTTTCTCTTTAGTTCACTTTTAACTTTCAAACTAATTTTTAAAACAAATCGTCACTTCAATTTTTAAAAAGGTCATCGATGGTCGTTCCATTAACTTTTTGGTTAAAAAATAAAAATAACGAGTTAAGCTTAAAATATTATTATTTTTATATATTATCTTTAATTATTATTTTTTATATTTATATATATAATTATTAAATCGTATATATATATATATATATATATATATTATCATTAATTTTATATTTATATAATTATTAAATCATATATATATATTATTTATTTTTATATATACATATTTATCCCTAAATTAATTTTTTTTTCTTCCAATTGTCATTCTTTCTTCTAAATTTCCTCTATCTATCATTTATCTAAAATAAATTAAGGTCCATAATTAAAATATTAAAATAATTTATATTATTTTATTCTTTATTATATTTAGTCCAAAGAAAATCAAATAAGGTAAAAAAAATTGATTTGACGGACACTGATCAGCTATGTCCCGTCCCATCGAGAGATTTAGGTAGGTCTGAAATTGAATCTCTCTTCCTCTGAAATCGTCGATTCTCAACATAAACCAAATCGCCGACAAGAAAATGAATTCGCGTCCATTGGCGGCTTTACTCTCTCCATTAATCTCAAAGCTTCTCATTCTCTTATTCCATATCTTTCATTCCTCTTCAACAAGTCATTTCTCAATCCCCAATTCTGCGTTCGACAACGCGTTACAATGGAATCACCTCTTAATCCTCAATTCTGCGTTCGACAACGCGTTACAATGAAATCTTCTCTCAATCATAACTCACTTCGTAACCACGACTGAAATGGTTGCTTCCTTCTTCCTCTTCCCTAGAAAAATGATAAGGATAAATATGTATAAATAAAAATAAATAATGTATATATATTTAGTACGTCTACATATAAAAAGAGATTTAATAATTATATAAATATAAATGTTAATGATAAAAGATATATATAATATTATATATATATATAAGTGATTTAATAATTATATATATAAATATAAAATATAATGATTAAAGATAATATATAAAATACAATATTTTAAGTTTAATCCGTTATGTTTAACCAAAAAGTTAACAGAGAGGCTATTCGTAACCTTTCTAAAATTTGAAGTAAAGATTTGTTTTAAAAAATAATTTAAAAATGAGCGATTAGAGTAATTAGATGGCGTTCAAGTAATTTACATTTTTTTTATAATACTTTAAAATACAAATAATAAATATACTTTAATAATCTTTTATTAGATAAACCATTTTTTTCAGTAGCTAGTTTACCTAACTAACACATAATCACGATTTTTAGTACAATTCTAGGGATGATCATAGATATCTACTAGTGAGGTAATTTGGTACCAGACAAGAGGTAAGTAAAGAAAAGACAAGAACCACTTAACATTAATGGAGATTAGGATGCCAAAAATAGAATCTTGTTAAAAGTTCAAACTCTTTTAAGATGAAGAATGTTAAGCTAACTTCTAGCATATGATGCCGGAGGTGGAGTGATTTTACTTCAGTTATTTTTTTTTTATTAGCCAGTTCCATTTGGATAATGATAAAATTATTATTATTATTATTATTATTATTATATATATATATATAATTTAACATATTAAAATTTTATATTATTATGAGGAAATAAATATACAAATATTTTTTTTTTGAAAACGGTTAAAATCATTTCATTAAAATCTCAAAAAGTGAGAGTGTCAAAAATCAAAGATAGACAAATTATAGATATGATTAAAAGATGACAATCAAACGACTTTAAAAAACCTGATTAGTAGCTATCAAACATATGAAAAACAGAGATTACAAATAAATATTATAAATTGTATCAAATCCTAATTATCCATCCAATCAGGATTTTTATTTTTATACCAACCTGATGTTTCAACAGGTTGTCTTCCTCTTCTCCTTGTCTTTTCTTTTTCTCTTCCCATTCCTCTTGCAATGAAAATGGATGAATTGAAGAGCTTGATAAATACTGTCTATTATCATTTTGATTTTCCTTTATATGAACCCGTTTTGATTTGATAAAAAAAATTATTCTTCAAGATTTCTGGGCTCTTCATCTTGTTCTCAACTTGAATTTCGAGATTATTGTTTTTATTTTCTTCAGCTTTAGAATTCTCAACAATTTTGAATTTCTCTATATCAATTTTAGAATTCTCTTCTTTCTCTTGATTAGTCTGAGTATCTTCTCTCTGTTTTCATCGGCAACCACGCACTTCAACTTGATTTGATTGAGAATGCTCAACTATCTATTTAACATGATTAGGTTGAGGTTCCACATCCTTCATCGTGTTGAGTTATGGAGCCTACACTTATAATAAACTCTACATTGTTAATTAGAGTTTATTGGGTTTATCTTTTTTTGGTTTTGGGCTTGGGCCTGACCAAAGTTATTTAGGTTTATTACCTGAATGTTTACCCTATAAATATGTAATTATTAAGAGTTTACATTTGGCAGATAGAATTCTAGAGAGATAAAGTGTGAGGCAAAAACTCTGTATTCCTTCTTCTTCTTCATAGTAAATCTGGTGGTGGCTGAAGTGGATGTAGCTCAATTTGAGTGAACCACTATAAATCTGTGTGTTCTTGTGTTCTTCTTTCTTGTATTTTTACAGATTGTTTTCAAACAGGTCGGATTTGGGAGATACAAATCCTAACAATTGGTATCAGAGCAGCTAGGCTAGATCTGAGCATTGGAAATAATGGCAAGTGAGAATAGTATAGGACATGGGATTGGAAGATTTGATGGGACAGATTATGCCTTCTGGAGAATGCAGATTGAAGATTATCTCTATGGAAAGAAGCTTCATGTTCCTTTAAGTGAGAAACCAGAGAAGATGGATGAAGCTGAATGGAAACTCCTTGATAGACAGGTTTTGGGAGTTGTCCGATTGACGCTAGCCAAGACAGTTGCTCACAATGTAGCAAAGGAGAAGACCACCATGGGTCTGATGAAAGCTCTTTCTGATATGTATGAGAAACCATCTGCTAACAACAATGTACACTTAATGAAAAGACTCTTTTACTTAAGAATGGTTGATGGTACTTCTGTCACTACTCATTTGAATGAATTCAATACAATTGTGAATCAATTGCTATCTGTTGAGATTGATTTTGGGGATGAAGTTAGTGCCCTGATTTTGTTAGCATCTCTACCAAATAGTTGGGAACCTATGAGGGCAGCAATTAGTAATTCAGTTGGAAATGCTAAACTGAAATTCGTTGAAGTTAGAGATCGTATTCTTGCTGAAGAGGTTCGTAAAATTGATTCTGGTGAAACATTCAAAGGTTCTGCTCTGAATGTGGAAAACAGGGGAAGAGGTAATGATAGAAATTTCAACCGAGGTAAGAGCAGATCTATGTCAAGGAGCAGGAGGAGTCAGTCCAAGTCTGGGAGGACATTTGAGTGCTGTAATTGTGGTAAACAGGGTCATCTGAAGAGGAACTGCAAAGCACCGAAGAAAAACGGTGATGATAAAAATGATGCAGTCAACGTTGTTACAGAATCTGTCACTGATGCGTTACTTCTGTCTGTTGATAGCCCGATAGATTCATGGGTTTTGGACTCAGGAGCGTCTTTCCACACCACTGCTCACAAAGAATTAATGGAGAATTATGTGGCTGGAAACTGTGGGAAAGTTTATCTCGCAGATGGTGAGCCACTGGATATTGTTGGCATTGGTGACATCAAATTGAAGATGGCAAATGGTTCTGTTTGGAAGATTAATAAGGTGAGACACATTCCAGGTTTAATGCGCAATTTGATCTCTATTACACAACTTGATGAAGAAGGTCATAATTTCAGTTGTAGAAATGGTGCATGGAAGGTGACTAAAGGAGCAATTGTTGTTGCTCGAGGTCACAAAACTGAAACGTTATACACGACTTCAACTTGCAGAGAAACAGTTGCTGCTGTAATTGATGACTCGAAGAATAGTGAGCTATGGCATTGTAGGTTGGGCCATATGAGCGAAAAAGGGATGAAAATTCTTTTGAAGAATGGACAGATTCCAGAACTGAAGTCTGTTGAACATCAGTTATGTGAAAATTGCATTCTTGGAAAACAGAAACGAGTGAGTTTCTTAAAAACTGGGAAGGAGCTCAAGAAAGAAAGACTAGAGTTGGTACACACTAATGTGTGGGGACCTGCACCTGTTTCTTCTATTGGCGGATCATACTACTATGTGACTTTTATAGATGATTCAACAAGAAAAGTATGGGTTTTACTTTATGAAGCACAAGTCTGAAATATTTGCTATTTTCAAGAAGTGGAAGGCTTTGGTTGAAAATGAAACAAATTAGAAAGTTAAGTGTTTGAGATCTGACAACGGAGGTGAATATATCAATTCAGATTTCAAAGAGTATTGTACTGAGAATGGGATCAGTATGGTGAAGACTGTTCCCCGAACGCCTCAAGAAAATGGAGTAGCTGAAAGAATGAATCGAACATTGAACGAGCGTGTTAGAAGCATGAGATTGCATGCATGGCTGCCTAAAACCTTCTGGGCAGAAGCTATTAATACTGCTGCCTATTTGATAAACAGGGGACCCTCTGTTCCTCTTGAATTCAGAATTCCTGAAGAAGCTTGGAGCAATAAAAAGGTAAATCTTTCTTATTTGAAAGTGTTTGGTTGTTTATCATATGTTCATATTAATGAATGTGATAGGAGCAAGCTTGATCCAAAGTCTAATAAATGTTTTTTCATTGGTTATGGTGATATCGAGTTTGGTTATCGTTTCTGGGATAATCAAAATCGGAAGATCATTCGTAGCAGAAATGTTATCTTCAATGAAAAGGTTCTCTACAAAGATTGTGTTGGGAAGACATCAGATGGTGATTCTAAGTTGGAAGAGACTGGTACAGTCAATTTGAGACAATTTTCAGCTGAATATATACCGGTTGTCGAAGAAGAACAATGTGTTGTTGAAGATGAAATCGTTGAGAACGTGGCCCCAGAGGTAAATCAGCAAACACCGGTTATATAGTTGAGAAGATCATCAAGGAATCGAAAACCAGTTGAGAGGTGGTCTCCATCTCTAAACTATATCTTGTTGACAAATAGAGGTGAACCTGAATGCTACGAGGAAGCAATACAATCTGATGAATCGGTTAAGTGGGAGTCTGCGATGAAAGATGAGATGGACTCTTTGATGTTGAATCAGACTTGGGAGCTCACTGAGCTACCAAATGGAAAGAAAGCACTTCACAACAAATGGATCTTCAGGATTAAAGAAGAACATGATAAAACCATGAGGTACAAGACAAGATTGGTTGTGAAAGGATTTCAACAGAAAGAAGGTATTGACTACAATGAGATCTTCTCTCCAGTAGTTAAATTGATGACAATCAGAACTATTTTTAGTTTGGTTGTGAAAGAAGACCTTCATCTTCAACAAATGGATGTCAAAACTGCTTTTCTTCATGGTGATTTAGATGAAGAGATTTACATGCGACAACCAGAAGGATTTGAAATCAAAGGAAAAGATGAGCTTGTGTGCAAGCTTCAGAAGAGTCTGTATGGTTTGAAACAGGCTCCAAGGCAATGGTACAAGAAGTTTGATAGCTTCATGAAAAGTAACAATTTTTTTAGGTGTGAAGCTGATCATTGCTGCTATATCAAAAGGTTTGATAAATCGTACATTATTCTTCTTCTCTACGTTGATGACATGTTGATTGCTGGAGCAAGCTTGTATGAGATTAACAAGCTTAAGAAAGAGTTGTCTGAAAAGTTTGCAATGAAGGATTTGGGTGCTGCTAAACAAATCCTTGGGATGAGAATTTTCAGGGATGAAGAAGTTCTCAAGCTTTCACAAGAAGAATATGTGAAGAAAGTTCTTAGCAGGTTCAACTTGTATGATACAAAACCAGTTACTACCCCCTTAGCTAGTCACTTCAGACTATCTAAAGATCAGTCGCCTTCAACAGAGGAGGAGAAAAATTACATGGCCACTGTTCATTATGCCTCTGCCATTGGTTGTATTATGTATGCGATGGTTTGCACAAGACCAGACATAGCACATGCAGTGGGAGTTGTTAGCAGATTCATGAGCAATCTGGGTAGACAACATTGGGAAGCAGTAAAGTGGATACTACGATACTTAAGAGGAAGTACGGGTCTTGCTTTGTATTTTCGAAAGTCTAATATGGGATTGGAAGGATATGTTGATGCTGACAATGGTGGTGATGTTGATAGTAGGAAGAGCACAACAGGGTACATTTATACTCTGGGAGGTACTGCAATCAGTTGGGTTTCAAAATTGCAGAAGATTGTTGCTCTTTCTAGTTGTGAAGCAGAGTATGTTGCTGTGACAGAAGCTGCTAAGGAGATGATGTGGTTACAACTTTTTTTGCGAGAATTGGGTCAAGACTACGAGGGAAGTGTGTTGCGATGCGACAGTCAGAGTGTCATTCATTTGGCAAAGAATCCTGTTTATCATGGCAGGACGAAGCATATACAGGTTCGTTATCATTTCATCCGGTCAGCTTTAGAAGATGGAGTATTAGCTCTTGAGAAGATTCCCGGGAGTGAGAATTCAGCTGATATGTTGACGAAAACTGTGACAAATGAGAAACTGAAGTTGTGTGCAACTTCAGTTGGTCTTCTTCGTTAAGAAACCGAATGTAAAGCCACTACCGATCGAGAGATGATGAAGTTAGTCTCCAAGTGGGAGATTGTTGAGTTATGGAGCCTACACTTATAATAAACTCTATATTGTTAATTAGAGTTTATTGGGTTTATCTTTTTTGGTTTTGGGCTTGGGCCTGACCAAAGTTATTTAGGTTTATTACCCGAATGTTTACCCTATAAATATGTAATTATTAAGGGTTTACATTTGGCAGATAGAATTCTAGAGAGATAAAGTGTGAGGCAAAAACTCTGTATTCCTTCTTCTTCTTCATAGTAAA
This sequence comes from Impatiens glandulifera, assembly GCF_907164915.1. NCBI lineage: Eukaryota > Viridiplantae > Streptophyta > Magnoliopsida > Ericales > Balsaminaceae > Impatiens > Impatiens glandulifera. The sequence goes on from NC_061862.1 coordinate 91,367,920, forward strand.
TCTGGTGGTGGCTGAAGTGGATGTAGCTCAATTTGAGTGAACCACTATAAATCTGTGTGTTCTTGTGTTCTTCTTTCTTGTGTTTTTACAGATTGTTTTCAAACAGGTCGGATTTGGGAGATACAAATCCTAACACATCGTACTGTTTTCGTCGTGTACATAATTTTCTTTATCTTCCGTTTCCTGATCTTTAACCACGTTTTTCTCTTGATAATAAGCACATCTGTTTCATTTTTCTGCATCTTTACTTTCTAGCCTTTATGAATTTCTGATCTTCTTCCTTAGCCAAATTACAATTTGGGCTTACATGTTGGAAGGTATTGTAGAAAGTGCATATGTATGGCCTCCACTTATAAGTGATTTCCATGATAGTAAGTTTTCATTTTCTGTCTACTACTGTCATACTCTTCAGTAGTGTGCTTCTAGGATGCACCTCAATGCTAATTATAACAAATGATTGGTGCTCTCTTCCTTCAGTAATTGAGTCCATGTATAATGGTGTACCCAATAAACCTGCAAAATGACTAAGGACTTCTATAGAATACATTTGTGTAGGGATATTCCAAAGTTTGAACCATATCTAAGTTGTTTTTTAGGCTTGCTTAATAGGTTCAAATCTTCAGACCATCTTTCCAACTTCATGCAGTTAGATCCAATATATGTATGCTCATTTTTCAGAATTTCATCCAAATTTGATCTCTTCTTAAATTTCAGAAAGTAGAGATCATGTACATTTGCTGAAATTTTCTCCAATCTTTTTTCCTCCAATTGCTTCATAAGTGCATCTTTAGTGACTATGAAGGAAACTCTATTCTTTCTTATGTAGTTATCAACCACTACATTTTCTCATTCCCTAACACAATTTTTTTTTACTATAGTAAGAAATTTAAATTCAAAAGGAGAATTTAGTACCTCCATTTTTGTCTGTAAATTGTCCAAGTAGATTTTTCCTTTGTATGCATGATTTTCAGTCTTTTATCTCAATGTTATTTTTCCAAACTTTATTTATTTTCCATGTAGAATTACTTCTGATAGTAGAAGTCTTCGATTTAGGAGCATTCATTAACTCCCTCATTGTTGCAACAGACCATTTTACTATCATTTCATATTCATCCTTCTTGAGTAAATTCTAGTCTTGGAGATAGTGAATCTTAAGATGGACTGTTGTGTTTTGTATTTTCTCCTTACTAAGTACAATCTCTTCTTTTTAGCATGCATTGGTGATTTGGTTTTTTAGTCCAAATAAATTGGCCTTTGATTATACCCTAATATCTAAACTCCTTCTTTATTCTCCTTGATCCCTGCATTATTTTCCAAAGGCTTTTGGGCAACAATTGAGATTTGGGTCTTTGCTGATTTTCTGCACTTTTTCGTTAATAACTTCTTCAATTATTTTGTTAATTTCCTTCTCTGCAGTTTCTTTGACTCCTTTAAGAACAAAGTCCTGCACTTCTTTGGCATTGACTCCTTTAAGAACAAAGTCCTGCACTTTTTTGGCCTTGTTGTTTTTCTTTTTACCCATATTCCAATAAGAATTCAGAACAGGGGATTAAAGTCAGAACAACAATCTTGAAAGTTGAAACGACCTTATTCAAACCCTATACGATTTTTCCCCGATGTGTTGAATGTGTCTGACGTACTTATCATGTCGATCGTGCCAAACGTGCCGACGATCTTTACTCCGACCACGTTTCTCGTAACCGGCTACCAAATCAATTGAATCGCACGACCGAGCAATTGTGCCGAACGTGTCGACCGTGTCGAACGTGCCGACGATCTTGATTCTGACACGATTCTTGATTGAATATGAGAATGTGCACGTATTTAAAGAAAAATTCAAGATTCCGTCGTTAAAAAATTCTCGCCGAAAATCTCCAGAACTTTTCCCTCATTAGGGTTTTTTCTGAATTAAAGAGTCATATCTTCATAAATATACAAATCTTATAATATACTAAAATAGATAAATAAATATTTTGATAATATTTTATATTTATATATTTTTAATAGTGTTACAAATATAATTTATGTCTCATTTCAGTCAAACACCGATCAAATAAAAGAATAAAACTAGCCTTAAACAAACATTTCAAATAAATAATAGTGGAAGCAATTGTATTGTTAAATTGTAATGTTAATGGAGAACCATTATATTATTTTATAAAAAAAAAATTATGGTCTAGACTCTAAATTGGGCTTGGACTTTCAACTTGTTTATAGAATAGATTCGGAAATTAACCATTGAAAGAAGCCCTATTCTTTTTCTTTATTTATTATTTTTTAACTTATATATTAAAAATATTAATAATTTTATATTATATTTAATTTAAGTATTTTAACTAGTTAAATGTGATAATAATTTTTTTTTATAAGGTTTTAGTTTCAAATATGATAAAATATTTTTTTTTATTTAGGGACGGTAAGTGGGAGGGGCTTAAATGGTTGTATAGATTGTAGAGATGACAACGGGTGTTCTATCCGGCGGGTAGTGAAGTACCTATTTTTGAACTCAATTTTCATTTAGTTACGTGACCCTGAACTCGACGGGTATCTCTATTTATATCTCTATTCTCGATTTGTCAGTTAACCCATTACTCGATTAAATGTTCATAAGATTTTAAATGTTAAAAAATAAAAAAAATATAACTTTAAAACTAATGATATAAAAAATAGAAACATTATTTACTCATACTTATATTGTTGTCGTGGTTGAAAAATATATAATAACATTGTTGTTATTAGAATGGAAGAAGAAACTAGAGACAATAAATGTTGAAAAAACTAAAAAGAATAATGTTGAAAAATTAGAGAGAAATATGTTAAAATAAGAATGAGGAGAGGAAATTGAAGATGAAAAATGAGAGGAGAGAAATAACATTTGTTATTAAAAAATGTGATGATGAATAGTGATGAGATTTTAAATATTTTAGTTAATGTGTGAAATGTGTTGTGTTGTGTTGCGTAAGTATAATAAATGATATATTTATTATAATGATTAAAATTTTGAAAAGTCACACCAATAACATAAAAAAATAAAAAAGTTAGTTATTTTTCCCTCTACTACTAAGATCCGGAATGGGTCGAATTTGTAACCCATCAATTGCCCATCTCGCCCCCGACTTCATTCTCCGCAAAATTTTGGTCCTTTATGGGAATTGAGATGTCTTCGAGAATATGTAACAGAAGATTGTTGGCAAGACCCTCTTTATAGCTTCAATCCGTACCCAGGAAGCTCGTATTCTTTGGTTGGAGCCCTCAAGGACATATTCTCAGTGAATACGCTTCTCACTTGCATGGCTCATCTAGAAACTAAAGCAAAGTTTCATAGCGTCCTTACTTTCTCGATATCAGTAATTAAGGATCTCTCATCATTTTGTTCAAGCAATAAAAGTCATATCGTTTACTAAACGCAGGCGCTTACTTAGAACATATTATTTGAAGTCTTTTTCGGCACAAAAGTGGAGTTCGCTCGAAGTCGTCGCGAACTCTACGTTTGAAACTTTCTTATTGAATTGAAAATCCTCCCAGTGGCCTGATCGAATTGCGATATTGTAATCGTCGTCTCATTAGCCCAAGATGCGCAGCGAAAGGAAGGCGCCGAGAGCCTTCCCCTTTACAGGAACGCGAGACGATTCACCATTTCTCTTCCGGTTTAGATCAGGCTTACCAAAACCGTACTTTAGCGTTACTGAACGCTATTAAGATTTGTTTGGTCTCCCACTGCTATCTATGCTAGCTTGAAAGGTATGACATATCTCTTGTTTCTTGCTTCACCTCCTCCCCAATACAGGCTTCGCAGCCATCCCTGCTTGCATTTATTTTCAGTGTGGTCTATCCAGTCCACTTCATTAAGTTACGGGGTTGGATTCCTCGGAAGGCAAATGCTCCCTTGACAGAAGACTTTACTAAACGAGTGAAAAATGTCTTTCATTCAAAAGTAGATATTTCAATATATATATATATCATTAAGGTTTGAATTATTCCCTTCCTTATCGGCGCATGCAAATCATAAAGGAGAGAGGTATACTCTAGTAATTTTAGTTAGTTACTATCTATTGAGAAAAATATGAATGATACCCGATTTTATTAATATTAATATAATCGGTTATCAGATTTCGATTTGAGTTTGACACACTTCTTATCCCGACCCCAAACTTGATTGGGTAACTTTTTACCATTCTCATTCTCGACCCCGATTTAAAATACCCAACCTGAGCATTGAGTATCTACATGTATCTATTGTTGTGTATTACCCTAGTGTCTTGCTCACAATAAAAAAATATATATTTCAAATACAAAGAAGTTATTTAAATGGGGAAATTTGAGGAAATGACCCCAAAATAGGGCCAAATAGCCGATGGTGCGGGCCCAAGATTTTTATAGCGCTGGTGACCCCCAAATTTTTTAATGACCATTTTACCCATGCGTCACGCACCCTCCAGGTGCGTGACGCACCCCGAACCCTATAAAGGCTTAATTTTTTTTCATTTTCGTTTCAGTTTCTCTCTCATCCAGCCCCTTTCTTCCCGTCTTCTCCGCCGTGAAACCCTAATGGTGGCGGAGAAGATTTTCTCTTCTTTCTCAGCGATGAAGAACGAATCGAAGAGGCACCGTCGACCATGGCACCATATTCAACGGCCTATAGCTTCGAAGAACATCCAATGGAGACGAGTTTGCACAGGGCTGAGGATTTCGAACAAATTGACATTTCATTCGGCCATTCCACTATATTTTGTGTTTATTTCGTTATTGTTTGTTTCGTGTTTGTTTGTTCCTCATTGATTCGCTGATTCCTTTACTGATTCGTTGAATGCAGATTGTTTGTTTGGTAGGATGCGTCACGTTGGATGCGTCAAGATGGATGCGTCACGTTGGATGCGTCAAGATGGATGCGTCAAGATGGATGCGTCAACATGGATGCGTCAAGATGGATGCGTCAAGATGGATGCGTCAACTCGGATGCGTCAAGATGGATGCGTCAACTCGGATGCGTCAAGTAGGATGCGTCAACTCGGATGCGTCAACTCGGATGCGTCAACTCCGATGCGTCAACTCGGATGCGTCAAGTAGGAGACGATGCGTCACATTTATTTTTATTTTATATAAAAACCCAAATAAGCCTCGACCACTATTCATGCTCTCTCTCTCTCTCTCGCACCCGACGACGCACCTGCCTCGACGACGCACCTGCCTCGACGTCTCTTCCTGCTCGTCTTCGTCTTCATCTTCTCGTTCATTCATTGACTTCTTGAGGTTAGTTTTAGTTATGTTTGTTTATGTTCATGTTAGGTTTTAGGGTTGGTTGCTTCTTGTTTGCAAATGGTTCATTCATGGTTTATGTTAGGGTTTTAGGGTTGGTTGCTTCTTGCTTGCAAATGCTTCATGCATGTTTTATGTTATGTTTTTAGGGTTGCTTCTTGCTTTCAAAAAGTTCATGCATGTTTTATGTTAGGGTTTTAGGGTAGGTTGCTTCCTGCTTTCAAACGGTTCATGCATGTTTTATGTTAGGAATTAGGGTAGGATGCTTCTTGATTTCAAATGGTTCATGCACGGTTTATGGGTTGGGTTGCGTCAAGCAGCTGCGTCAAGCAGCTGCGTCAAGCAGCTGCGTCAAGCAGCTGCTTGACGCATCTGACAGTTGTTTCTAGCTATTTTGTCGGTTGCTTTTCTTCTCGTTTGTTTATATTTGTTGTGAAATGTTTTCTCAAACATTGTTGTTTTTCTTTTCCCTTTTGTAGATGGCAGACTTCACGGTTCATGATTTTCCTGGTAGGATTTCATTGAAATCTGTCCTAGCCTTGAAAAAAGTATCTGATAGGTTTGAAGCGCTGGGTCTTATGGAGAGGGCTCTAAATTCTCAATTTCAGTATTTATTGAGAGGAGTCCCAGACTTGTTGTTCTCAGGGACCATTTTACATCAGTTGCTGGTTCGGAAGGTGAAGGCCAATTTGAATAGGATGATTTTCAACTTTAATGGGGAGGAATATACTTTTGGTCTGAAAGAGTACGCATTGATTACAGGCCTCAACTTCGACAGATTGCCTGAATACAAAGATGAATGCCGAGGTTGTCCACCCTTGCTGATAAAATATTTCAAAAGGAATACGTCAATTCGAATGATGGATTTGGAATCTATATTCATGAAATGCACCGATAAGGAAGATGCATGGAAGATCGGGTTGATCTGCTTGATTAACCAGTACCTCTTCTCATATGACCCAAAACGGCTTTTAAATCTCAAAATCATCCATATGGTTGAAGATGTTGAAGACTTCCTCCGATTTCCATGGGGGAAGGTGTCCTTTAGATTCACCATGAGGGGTCTTGACCAGGACATGAAACACCACAGGTCCGTATATATGTCCAGGAAAGGGAGTGGAGTTACTAATTCCTTTGCTTATAACGTGTATGGGTTTGTACTAGCACTACAAGTGTGGAGCTATGAGATCATTCAAAACTTGGTCCCTAAATTCGCCACAAGGAAAGACGTTGATGGCCCTTTTCGCCCAAGGATACTGTTGTATCAATCGAAAAGGAAGAATACATTTCAGGAGATGCAATCTGCCTTTAACAGCGCTGTGTTTTCTAAGATGCAAGAGTCCTCCGAGGAGACGAGTTTGTACAGTGGGGAGGATTTTGAACACATTAACAATTCATACGATGATTTGTTTGAGGGAGTTACTGATGGGGGAAAAAAGAGAAAGGCTGATGAAGATGTTGCTGAAGATGATGATGATGAAGATGTTGATGAAGAACCTACTACTGTCCAACCTTCCAAGAGGAAGAGGAATGTTGAATATGATGATATATCCCCCCCCAGCAAAGCAGCCATCAAGCGTCGTAGCCTGCGTAACATGACTCCCCCATCCGCAACTTCAACACCTCCATCATCACCTCCACGTGAACCTGCACCGGCATCTCATGTTCAGATAAAGGATGCCGAAGTGATAAAGAAGGATGTCGAGGAGATAAAGAAAGATGTCGAAGAAATCAAGAGAGACATAAGAGACATCAAATTGAATCAACAAATCTACTTTACGAGGTTTGAAAAGATGATTCTCAGTTTAAGCAGCCAGTTCGCCAGCCATGTCACCAACCAGGTAATTATGTTAGAGCTTTCTGTTTTTTACTACTTTATGTATTTGACGCGGCTGCTTGACGCAGCTGCTTGCTTGACGCAGCTGCTTGACGCATCCTTAATTTAAATTCTTTTCACTTTTGTAGTAGGAGCAGAAGGAGAATGACATCGGTCTGAATGACAATCGTGACAATGAAGAGGAAGAAAAGCAGAATCATATTCGTGTTGAAGAAGAGGAAGAAAAGCAGATTGACATTCGTGACGAAGAAGATGAGAATGCCATTGGTCTGAATGACATTCTCGATGAAGAAGAGGAGCAAAAGGAGAATGAGAAGGTTAATAATGTTGAATTGGAGCAAGACAATGTTGAATTACCAGGGGAGAAAGAGGATGTTGAGGCTGTTCAACCGATAGAGAATGTTGAGGCTGTTGTCGAGAAAGAGGCCGTTGTCGAGAAAGAGGTCGTTGTTGAAGAAGGGGAGAAGAAAGAAGAAGGGGAGAAGAAAGAAGAAGTGGAGAAGAAAGAAGAAGGGGAGAAGAAAGAAGAAGGGGAGATTGAAGAAGAAGTGGAGAAGAAAGAAGAAGTGAAGAGAAAACCGATTCAAAAGACTTTTAAGAAGAAGGTTGGGAAGAAGAAAGACCAAAATGACGAAGATGAACTGGAAATAGTGAATACTCCTCCTCCTCTTCCTAAGAAAGTCGTATTGGTCACGCGAAGGAATAGGAGGCCGAAGAATGATCCAGATTTCACCGACCCCAATCTGAAACAGCCCAAGTTGAAAGATCCTATCACCGTCAATCCACTTCTAAAATATGACGATCAACTTCTTCATCAATTGCAAACATGGCTTAAAGATCCAAACACTGACAACAACAAAATTGAGCTCCATACTATATTAGGTGATAAGGCATTATTTCGCAGAATGCTAAAAAGGTTCACCTGGCTGACTGATGATGTAAGTAATATTTATGTTAGAATAATTTTAGATTTGCAGATTGTATTTTAAATGTGTTTCTCTTGTGTAGGAAATCGATGCAGGTTGCTTCATTCTGAGAAGAAGAGCTTGGGTATATCCAAAGACATATAAGAAGAACTTCTTTATTGGAGATTGTTGGCTCCACACCAGGTTCACTGCTGAGTACGCTGCGTTTAACAAAAGTCGTATTGAGTTTGACATTGACAACTTTTTCGAATACTTCTTGGGCGATGAAAGCAAGTATAGGAATAGTTGGAAAGTATGCGATGATATATATATTCCTTTGAACATCAAAGACGTCCACTGGGTACTTTGTGTTGTCCGTCTACAGCAATGGCGCGTAGACGTATATGACTGCGATCCTGGATGTTATGCTAATCTTGATGAGTTTGTGCTACCGATGTGCCAAATGATTCCGGTTATATTTGACAAGGCATTGCCTCTTGAAGATAAACAACGATTTCCAATGCTCAACCCTGATTCCGTTTTGCCATACACAAGACGTCCAGAGTCAGAAGTTCCCAAAGCAACAAAGAGTGGAGATTGTGGTGTATTTGTACTTATGTATATTGAGTACTTGACTGCAGGTCTGAATCTATCAGAAGTGACCTCAAATGAGATGAAAGCTTGGAGAGAAAAGTGGGCAGTGAGGTTATTTCATGGTATTGTAGATCCATAGGTTATTTATGAAACTTTTGTACTGTACTGATATCAAATTTGGGGTTATTAATGTTAATCTCAAACCTTTGTAATATGGTTGATTTAATGATATAAAATGTTGTTTATGATATATATGTTGTTGTAATTAATTAAATGCCTGAAGTACACAGTTATATAAATCATGTCTAATGTAATAGGTTCTGCACTAATGTAAACCATGTTTCGTCAAGCAGTTTCGTCAAGCAGCTGCGTCAAGCAGTTTCGTCAAGCAGCTGCGTCAAGCAGTTTCGTCAAGCAGCTGCGTCAAGCAGCTGCGTCAAGCAGTTTCGTCAAGCAGCTGCGTCAAGCAGCTGCGTCTAGAAAAACACTTGGTAGAAAAACCCTGTCCCTGTATTACATTCACCAGAAAATACCAGAAAACAACATTAACACCATTAACAATACAATACACTTTACTGAATCCTTGAATCTTGAATCCTTGATGCAAAAACAACATTAACACCTCCACACAAGACATTTGGTAATAAGTCTAGAAAAACAACATTAACACCACAACACAACACTAACAAGTTCATTCTAAGCTAATGGCTCGTAAGATTGAGTTGATGGCTCGTAGAGCTGAGATGAGGGCTCGTACAGTTGAGATGATGATGGCTCATTCTGCTGAGATGATGAGGGCACATGCTGCTGAGATGATGAGGGCTCATGCTGCTGAGATGATGAGGGCTCATGCTGCTGAGATGATGCTCTTGCTCTTGCGGTAGACGGTGCAGGCATCACTGCTTTGCATGTTGCTCTATTATGTCCTAGACCTCCACATGAACTGCATCGTCTCGGGACCTTACGGACCTCACCTTGGGATGTCCTACGTTTAGTTTGTGGCCGACCTTTCTTAACCTTCACAGGTGGTTTTAGACACACGCGTTGTTTGATAATATCGGGAAGATCCCAATTCTCTTCATCACCAACCGGATAACATGTCTCCGCATATGCATTCAACCAAGATACAGTTGTATAATACCTATGAGAAGGAAAATAAAACGATTAAAAATAGGTTAAATAAATAAGTTCAAAACGATTAAATACCTTGAGCATAAGTCGTAAGGAACCACATTCCTGTGACGGGCAGCAGCCAGTGCATGTGTACAAGGAAGACCGGAGACTTCAAATACCCTACAAGTGCAGTCCTTGTCCTTCAAATTGACTTTATAATGTGCCTCATTATCATGCACATACAACTCAAATCGGTTAAGGGATGATACGGTATAGAATCTTGCTTTCTCAAAACCATCACATAATAACTTTTCATACGTTGGAGATAAAAATTCTTGGTGGTTGGACACTTTTTCTCTTCTATCATTAAACCACCCTTGTAATGTTGTTCTTAAAAACTCAAGCATTGCTGAAATTGGATACTTTCTGGCTTCCCTGCACTGACTATTCAAACTCTCTGCATAATTGCTTGTGAGTTGATTGTATCGTTTACCGGGGAAATATGCTCTACTCCATCTTTGAAACCCAATCTCTTCCAAATAGGCAGCAATCCTATGATCTTTAACCCTGATCTTGTCAAAAAACCGATTAAATTGGGGGATAGTGTACGCACGAGAAGCCAAATCAAACTCGACATGACAATTATCAGTTTTGAATTTGGCATTAATATTCATCTTTATGTGATATGTGCACGCACCGTGGTCTGCTTCTGGAAAAACAGCACACAAGGCATTGGCTATACTTGGGTGTCTATCGGATACGAAGACGAGATCATCAACTAATCCAATTGCTTCTCTAAGTTTTTGCATGAAATAAGTCCACGAGTTATTATTCTCTGAATCAACAACGCCAAATGCAACAGGATACAGTTGCTCATTGGCATCCAATGCAACAGCCACCAATAGTTGACCTCCCACCTTGTGCTTGAGAAAACTTGCATCAACACACAATACGGGACGACAGAAGGCTTTGAAACCCCTAATTGAGAGGCCTAGAGACATGAACATATATTTGAAGTGCCCGTGCTCGTCTGTCTGAATATCTGTTATGGTACCCGGATTATTCTTCTCCAACATGTATAGGTATGAAGGCAATTTTCCATAGGAATCCTCTACCGTTCCTCGCACCGCCGTTAAAGCCGTTTCCCTTGCCCTCCAAGCCTTATTATAAGTCAAAAACATCCCATAATCTGACTGCATGTCTTCAATTATTTTTTTAGGCAAGTGGTTATGGTGATGGTCCATGTACTTACCCTTCATGCACTGCCCAATAACCCATGCCGGTGTTTGCATTTTTTTTTCCGGCCTCGACAAAACTGAGCATGAGTGTTGTCGATTGAATTTCCGAATCTCAAACATCTCGGAAAACTTACCTTTCACAGCACGTAAGCTCCACTTGCATGTCTCATCCATACATTTCACAAACCAAAGATGTTTTCGAGACTTTTTCACTTTGAATTCAAAATGATAAGTCATCGCATATTTATATAGCGTCAGTTGAAGTTCTTTTTTAGTATCAAATAACGTACCGACTTCCAATACGGTTTCACTAGTTAACGCCAATGCAAATGAAGGGTCTGTCGGTGATACGTCTGTAGGGTCTGTCGATGGTGTACCCATTGACGCTCTTGCACTAGATGGTGTACCCATTGACGCTCTTGCACTAGATGGTGTACCCATTGACGCTCTTGCACTAGATGGTGTACCCATTGACGCTCTTGCACTAGATGGTGTACCCATTGCTCTTGCACTAGATGGTGTACCCATTGGTGTAGGTATTGACCGGTGCGGCGTGCGTGCAACTGCTGATGCAGGACTAGTAGTAGCTTGGAAATCACTAACCCGTTCATAATTAAAGTCAATAACGCGTTCATGATTAATCAGTTCATGATGAGCCCGTTCATCTTCTTCTCCTCCTCCTTCATTATCACTTTCAAATAAAATCTGTTGAGAAACAACTCGAGAAACTACGCCGGGTATACTTTTTTGAGTAATGATTGGTAGTGTAGTATCTTGACTTGGGTACTTCTCTACTAATGAGACACAAAGTGGTGACGAAGACGACGAACTTCGACCCGATATCAACCGTGATAAATACATGCCCACATCTTTATCTCCCTCAATAACAACAGGGGGAAGTTTTGCAGAAGGATCATACATGACTTTAATCACTAAATCATATGCAGACTTTTGCACGTTAATCGTCTCATAGATTGTATCAACTAATTGAGCAAATGTAGTACATTGAGGTATATCCATGGTTTTGCATGATTGTGCAGAGAAAGACCTGGTACCATTGGCTGCAATTTGCCACTCTCCATTGTACACAACAAATACGTCAGCAAATACTTCAGCTGCAATTGAAAAAATTATAGTATCAATCGAGAGACACCGTAACAATGAAATGCAAGTAATAGTTATAAATGGTCTGGGGTGCGTTACGCATCTGCGTAACGCAACTACGTGACGCAACTGCGTTACGCAACTACGTGACGCAACTGCGTTACGCACCCGGTTTCCGCCGCGACGGTGGCATTCCACCTGCTCATTCCCTAATCACTACAGCCTAACAACCAAAGCAATCCAAGCGATAAATGAAGAAGGAGAAGAATACCTGTAGCAGCAGAAAGAGACATGGTGAAGGAAGAGAGGATTCAGCCGTCGTCTTCGTCGGTCGGTGGTTGGGTTTTTTAGAGAGAAGGAGGAGAAGGGAAGTGAAGAAAGAGAAGAAGAAAGAAAGAATGAAAAGAACTGATATTTTTTTCCTTATATAGTAAGGGCATTGTGGACTTTTCACAATGCCCTCAGGTGCGTCACGCAACGGGAGGGTGCGTGACGCAACGGGGGTATTTTCGGCAGAAAAATGTTTGGGGGTCACCAGCGCTATAAAAATCTTGGGCCCGCACCATCGGCTATTTGGCCCTATTTTGGGGTCATTTCCTCAAATTTCCCATTTAAATGGAATTTGAGAAATCGGAACGGTTTCGTCCACTACACATTAGTGACCCAACCCGTTTACCCTTTTATCTCCCCATAGGCAATAAAATCAAGAAATAGCCACCTGCCTTGTTTACCCTTTGCCATAGGCATTACGCAGAGGCCACAACCTCGCTCTTTCAACCCCTTCCTTCCTTCCTTCCTTCCTCATCATTCTTCTTCTCAATTTGATCTCTTCTGGTTGAAACGGAGTATTTATTCCCTTTTCAATTTGATCTCTTCCTCTAACGAATTACGTAACCTATCAATCCGATCTCAAGGAATCGGTTTTCGTTTTCTATTTCCAATCGTAATAACAAACGCTTGTCGTTTTCCATTCCATCGCTGCTAATTCAACGCGCATCTGTATGAGACGGCCGATTATACAAGTGTCGATGAATAATTCTCCTTCTTGATGTCCTGGGAATTACAGTTGTTTTATTAAGATTGTAAATATAGTTTATTTGTTATTAGCTTGGATCATTTTCCATCTCTGCAACTTATCTACTTGATCCCTGTAGAGTTTTTTCTTCATTAGGCTGAGGGGTTGTTGAGTTTGGTGGGTTTTACTTTTATTCCAATAATTCCTGATCTAGGGGGAACTTAGTACGATAGCTTCTTAACGATAAAAGCTAAAAAAGAGATTCAAGATAATGGATCATGTTATTGGAGGAAAGTTCAAGCTTGGAAGGAAAATAGGGAGTGGATCATTTGGAGAGCTTTATCTAGGTAAACTTCAAGTGGAATACTTGTTCTTTTACATTGATATTCCTTTTCAACAGTTTTTTTTTTTTTTTTTTTTTTTTTTTGGAAATTTGGTCTAATTTGTAATCATTATATGTAGCTGTCAACATACAAACAGGAGAAGAAGTGGGTATTAAGCTGGTATCTATCATGTCTCTTCTTTAGGTTGTTTCTTGAGTCAATTCATATGGGCTGCTCTGCATTTGATCGATCTTAAAGAAGAAAATCTTACCCCTTTTGCAGTTTAGGCTTGTTGCTTTGAAATGCTGCCTACAGACATTTCTGACATATGCTATTTGTTTTATCAGGAATCTGTAAAGACCAAGCACCCTCAACTCCACTATGAGTCCAAAATTTATATGATTCTCCAAGGGGGGAGTAAGTAAATTTACTTCTTTATAAGTCAATAAGAAGAAATCTGACTAAGTCTTAAAGTAATCTGATTTTTTACTTACATGAAGCTGGTGTTCCTAGCCTCAAGTGGTATGGAGTGGAAAGCGAATATAATATCATGGTTATTGATCTTCTTGGGCCGAGCTTGGAAGACCTATTCAACTATTGCGACAGGAAATTATCTTTGAAATCAGTTTTGATGCTTGCAGATCAACTAGTGAGTACATAGAAATTAAATTTTGATTATTAAATTAACATGTTTAATTTTGACCTTCCTAGTAATATGTTACACATATTGTCTTCATATTTGTAGATTAACAGAGTTGAATATGTGCATTCAAGGGGATTTCTTCATCGCGATATAAAACCTGACAACTTCTTGATGGGCTTAGGCCGCAAAGCGAATCAGGTTATTTTCCATATATTCAGTTTTAGTTTCTAGTGACATTTTCCTTTTCTTTTGGTAATGTGTAGGTATGAAGTTTGATTTTGAATGATTAGTTGTACTATTATATTTATTAGACTTTGTTTCATTGAGACTTATGAAATTCATTAATGCACGTTTACTGGCTTGGATCTTATATAGTTATATTATTGGATAACTTAAACTTTGTGCTTTTCAGATTATATTAGATACTTTGGACATCTCTCACCAAATTCAAAAACTTGGTTTCATGTATATTTATTTCTTTTATTATTATTAATCATCATTGCCTTGCCCCCACTATTTTCCTTTATAAACTAGGCCTTGTTCTCTTTACGTTATTATAAAAACCCAAACAAAATCAAATTTTCAATCAATCATTTCTCAACAATCATATCGCTCGTTTCATTAACCAAAATACTAAAATACCTTCTATTTTAAATTATTATTTTTTATTTTATTTATATATATATTAATACTCTTTAAGTCTTTTTACTAAAAAATAATCATTAACTCATCAAAATCATCGACCATTATTAATTTTTTCTCCCTCTAGGTTTTTTGAAAACCCCAATCCGAACAAAGCCTTGGTTTCATATGTATTTATTTATCTTTATCAAAAGTATGTGTACAGATAGATCTCTATGATATTGGAAGATTATATTCTTGAAGGGAGATGCTTATTGTTGTCTTGTCATTTTACGGTTATTGTCTGTGTCACAGGTATACGTAATTGATTTTGGCCTTGCAAAAAAGTACAGGGATCTTCAAACACATAAACATATACCATACAGGTACGTCTTGTTTTATCAGGCAGAAAACAGCCTTCCCCCTCTTCTCAAAGACTTCAAAGCTAGATAGCCCATTTAGGTGTAAATGAAGTTCTTTATAAATTGACCCCATTTGAAAGCACTTTGATTTTTGAATTTGGATCCGGATATGGTAGAGAAATTGTCAATGAGCTGTTTTGGTCAAATCTATATTTGTTATGTATGTGAGTATGTATAAACTCACAATGATCCATAAAATATTTTTATACCAAATGAAGCAAAAATCACATTATAATTTGGATCATGTTCCATTAAACACTTGTACCAAATGAAAAAAAATCACTTTCAGTTTTAGTTTTGACGATTTTCCAATTAGATTGTGACAAAGATCGTGACAACATATACCAATTTCCAAATAGGCTCAGTAAATTAATGAATCTGTGTTAAGTTTTCTAAATGTGACTCCGTTTGGATATACACCGTAATGAGATATCTGACATAAATGATATTTTCAAATGAAAACCCATTACTCTTAACCCTGCCTGCCACTTACGTTTAGAAGCCATTTCTTTCTTTGTTTAATTTTCCTTTTTTGTCTCAGAACACTTGAGTCTCCTTAACAGATATTTTGTGGATCCCTATATGTGAGAGGTTTACAATATGAGCCATTTCTTTAACTACAAGTTATTCTTTTTAATTTTAAGAACAAAATTACCTTTGTTGACCTTGTTGTTCTTCATTGACCTCTTTTATTTAACTGTCATCAATATGGTAAGCTTCTTATAAAAGTATGTTTTGCAGGGAAAACAAGAATCTCACTGGCACTGCACGTTATGCTAGTGTTAACACTCATCTTGGTATTGGTGAGTTCAATGAAATTGTTCACTTCAATAATATCCAAAACTGAAATAAATTCGGATACATGTTGATGTATATTTAATCTGACAAGCTAAATATATCTGGCAGAACAAAGCAGGAGGGATGACCTTGAATCTCTTGGTTTCGTGCTTATGTATTTCTTAAGAGGAAGGTTGGGCTTACTTTAAATGCGGGCACTCTCTATTTATCAATGTTTGCGAACATTTTGTTGTTGGTTGTAATTTGTAATTTGATTTTTGTTTTGCATTAGTCTTCCTTGGCAGGGACTAAGAGCTGGCAACAAGAAGCAGAAATACGACAAGATTAGTGAAAAGAAGATGATGACACCTATACAGGTCCGCCTTTATAGTTTTGAAAATTGATTGCAAATTGGGTGTTGAAATTGGAAGCATCTAGAAATTATTTTTCCCCATATTCAAGCTTTTTCACCATTGACCTGCATAGTTGAAACTGTCATTTTCCATGATGTGAGCATTTAATCCCATGCTTAAATGATTAGCTGTACACTTTCAAAATTTCTGATTTGACCGAGTCTCTGATTTCGCAGAACCACTCCTGAACTGAGTAAAAACTTGTAAACATATTCATTGTTTTTGTTTTAAAACTAGTTGGTGACTCTAAAACCCCTTGAGAGACGTTTAAAATCAATCTTCCGCTTTCCTTTTTGGAGGGAAGGGAGCGATTTTATCGTTACAATTTTACTACTACTTTAATGTCCTAAATCATTGAGTTTGTCTTTAACAAAAGTATGTTGACAGGTGCTATGCAAATCATACCCTACGGAGTTCACATCATACTTCCAATATTGCCGATCACTTAAATTTGAAGACAAACCAGACTATTCATATCTGAAAAGGCTTTTCCGTGATTTGTTTATTCGAGAAGGTAAGTGATAGTGCTTTTCATATCTCACATTTGAGTAAGCCATTCTTAAATATCATGTTATACTTGTAAGTAAATTACTCTTTGATCTTCCTTTAAAGGTTTAGCCGAAGGAATCTGTCCATGTGCATGCATCATTTATATATATTTGTTCAAAGTTGCATTCCATTAATATGTAACAACCAAGGCCTTGTTTGATCTGGGTTTATTTGAACAACCAAGTTATTATTTTCAAATAACCTTGCTTGATGTAGATTATAAAAGATCAGGTTATTTGGGTAAAAAGACCTTACGAATATATATATATATATATATATATATATATATATATATAAATAAATTATTTTTTAATAATGGTTATTTTGGTTGGTTATTTGAACAATGTGATTGTTGATTAGATAGTGAGTTATTTGGAATTAAAACAAGGGTCAAGTTACTCACACAGGGTAACTCAACTGGTAATGTTCCTGAACTTAAAGAGTTGATGATGGTATGATGCTATACTAGCCTCCTAGGGAAAATTCTTGTTTTCATAAAAACATGGACCAAGTTACAACAGGTAATAAACCGGAAACATGACTAGCAAATATAACAAGTAAATAACCAATAAATCTTAACAAATATATTTTAGCATAGTAACAATGGATTGAACATCTGAAATGGTGTATTGATTTGGATATTGTTAATATTTCTGCAGGTTATCAGTTTGACTATATTTTTGATTGGACCATATTGAAATATCCCCAAATAGGTGCTAGTTCCAAAGGACGGGTCAGTAATGTTGGCAAAACAATGCTCTTTATTTATGGAGTTTAAACATTACATTTCTCTCTATCTCTCTTCTTAAATTAATTCTCCCTTCTCAGAATCTAGCTGGGAATTCAGGTCTAAACTCAGGACCATCAGCTGAAAAACCAGACAAGGCATTAGGTATGATCTTTATAAAGCACTGAAATTTGGTATTTTGATTAAGTGGTGATCTTTATTTCGAATGCTTAAATGAATTTCCCCCCTTTTAAAAAGTTGAAAACAGTGTGGGCAGCTTTCTACAAGAACTAAAGATTTGGTGTGTTTCTTACAACTCATTCCTTGATGATTTACTCATCTAACATATTTTGCATGTTGTATTCTGCCGGGAAAGAAATTAAAGACAAATTCTCAGGAGCTGTTGAAGCATTGGCTAGACGGAACCCTCCTACTTTTGGTCGCCATGGCGATCATTCAAGACACATGAATTCTGAGGATGTACCTTCATCCAAGGATGTGGTATTATTTCTTGGCCTTCATGTTATTATTTTCCAATACCAAAGAAGTACTAATATTCTTGATAATGAGATTTTATTTATTTTCAAAGTTGGGTATTGACTCCAAATCTTTTAAGAAACTTGGGACTAGTGATGAAGAACTTTTTTTTTTTTTCGGGGGAAACAGCGAGGCTGCTTCCAACACAGAAAAAACTAAAGAAAAGTTCGACTATAATTCAAACAAAAGCTTGAACACAACTTGAAAAAACACTAAATAATGCATAAAAAAATTAATCTTCTCACATGATCAGAATTCACTATCTATGCTACACTATTTCCAAAGTAGCCAATTCTGAAACATATTAGGGAGTAGGGACCCTCCTCTATGTACTAGTAAAGACCAGTCCACTAAGTTGACATCTCTCCTTAGTTTGATGAGAAAGTGGATTATTTGAGTAAAATGATCAAATACCCTTAGTAATTGATATTATTATGTCTTGAAGAAACAAATATTCCAGAATTATTCGTCTACATAACATGTTTACGTGTTAGCGTTGCACAACGACAAAAGCATTTACAAGATCCCTAATCGCAGGAACCTGATTCGGAAAGAGGCTACAGTTCTCGAAATGGAAACTCATCGAAACGAGCTATCTCAAGTGGGAGACGTGCCATGTCAGGCGAAACGAGTGAAATGCGTTCGAGCAGGCTGACATCTACTACAGGGGGGACTAGCAGCCGGCTGACATCAACTACTGCAAACAGAACCCATATAGGGTCTGAGTCCAAATCAACCGCCTTCCCACCACCACGTACATCAATCTTAAAAAGCTCTCAAGACACCAACCCACTTCACAGTTTCGAGCTCCTCTCATTGAAGAAATAATGAACAATCATTGCCCCACTTCAAAGGTATCACTATTTATGCAATATCTTTTTCTTTTTTGCAAGCCTTTCATCTTTTATGTCCTCCTTTTACTCTTATTGCCTTCTTATCTTAATAAACACAAGTACAAAATATTTTTATGCCTATGTTTATCTAGGGTTATTTAAACAAAGAAGTGGTTATTTCCAAATAATTATTTTTTATGAAGGTTATTGAAAATTAGTAGCTTGGTTGATGTAGGGTTATCTGAAAAAAAAATTGTTTGATGAAATTTTTTTGGGGTTAACCTTTGTATTTATTATTTGAAAATGCTGTAAAAGTTTAAGTAAAGGGTATTTTAGTGATTTGAATTGTAATGGATTACAAGGCCCTAGGTTATATATACAATTACTTTTTTTTTTTTTTTTTTTTTTTATATATTGAGGATATTTTTGTTTATGTTTGAATAACCTTATTGATTGGTTAGTGGTTAAAATTAATCTCAGTTATATGTTGAAATGACCATTCTTTGTATTTTTTTTTTATATGCAGCACTTTCAAAGGCGGGGAATTTTTTTTATTTTTTATTTTTGTAATGAAGATGCAGGCTGCTTCCAAAGTATACTATCAGAGGAAGTTGCATGAACAAACCCTTAAGCTGAGAAATAATGCTTTTCTTGAAGTTTCTTGGGATGGATCATCTTGCTACCACAAGCCTGGTTTGATTTACATGGAATTGAAATTGGTATGTTTGTTTGTTTTTTTGTATTCATTCAAGCTATATCTACTTTTCCTATTAACAAAATCAAGCCCATGTTTGTATTGATATATTTATACCTAGAAAAAAGTACCTTCCCAAATCTTTGGTCATGAAAAATTTGGGTGGAAATTGTATAGTGACAGTCTTTTTTATTGAAAGTATTAAGCCATGCTAGAGGATTTAGGTTTACATTTTAGGTTTTGGTTTTCTTTGCACCTAATTTAGGTATGGCAAAATGGGGATGGAGAGTGGTCGCACTTATGAGTAACCGAGGATTCGGTTATATCAAGTCCATATATTCGATATGTTGGTTTGAGAAGTATTTAGATATCTAATCTTTACATTTAATAATTCATATTTCACTATTTTAAATTAATTTTAAAACAACTAAATAAACAAAGTTAAGTACAAAAATACTATAATAATAACAATTTCAAATTATTTTTTTATTAAATAAAATATAGAAATTTAAGTTGGTATATTTGTCAAATTCTTTGTACGTAATTATTAACTGATATATTTTAAGTGTGAATCAAATTAGTTTAGCTATATATGTTAAAATTTTATATTGGGCCACAAATATATAGATTGTGTTTTTAGGCTTATTGTATTGATATAATCGGTTTAAACCATTTTAAAATCTTATTATCATGATTTTAATTGTGATTTTTTTATGATTTTAAAAAGTAATAAAACTAATATGAAATGAAATATACCGGGCAAGCCATATTAGGGCGGTTTATTGTAAGACTCTTTCATTTTAATTTTAGTGAAACATTTTTATATTTTAGGCGAGAACGATGATACTAGTCAAGGACAATTTGTTTACATTGATTGTATATTAATAAATCATATATTATTGTTAATAATAAAATTATATAAAGTTAGTAAGTCCGGGATTGTTTGGATTGTACTCATTCATGTTATTTGAACAATTAGGTGATTGTAAGGAGTAAATATTTTTTTGGTTAAAAAAATTAAGGTATTAATATATAATAATATGTTTTTTAAAATAAAGGATATTTTAATGTTTTGATTAAAAATTGAGTGATGTGATAAAAGAAGTAGTAAGTAAAATATGTCTGAGTTGAGTTATTTAAATAATCAAATTGAAATATGATTTAATAAAAATTAAATTTGAACTGTGATTTTGTTGTAACTTAAAATATTTTTTTGAGTGAGAATTAGATCATTTTAAAAAAGAGTAAGAATTTTAGTACGAAGATGAGTGTATTAAAAATCTAATAAGATATATTTTTCAAATTTTAATTCCACTAATTGAATGAGACCTCATTCCTTACCAAAATAAAAATAAATCCTTACAATATTCCTTCAAATTTTTGTTACTCTTTTAAAAAAATATATCTTAAACTATCTTAGTTCTCTCAAATATTACACATAATTGACATGTGATTGATGATTTAATTCAACCAAATGAGGATTAGCGTGTATAAATTGAACTATTTTGATGTTTTATATTGAAAAATAAGAATAAATATTGTATATATAACCAAAGAGTTTGTATACATAATTTCTTTTGGAATGTGCTAAATCTAACACTGAATACCTAATACAATTTTTTAAAAAATTAGGTGATAAAATTGTTTTAAAATGTACAAATTTTCCAAATTTTATAATAGTTGGGCAGATATACCATTTGACAAAATGCATTTGTGGGTAGGATGTATCATCCGACATGTTACAAAAAAAAAACATGACAGTTGGGAATTGGGATAGCTTTCTAAAGTAATTTTTTTTAAAAAAATGAATACTCTTGAATGCTGAAGAATTTAAGTAAATATTTAATTTTTTTAAGTATTTAATATATAAGTTCAAGCCTTTTGGTATCAGTTTTATCAAAGTGGCAAACAATTCTTAGAAAAATATCATTCGGCAAAAATTGTCATTACAAAATTTCATATTAAATAAAAAAACTTTTCCTTTAATTATGATTAGGACGATAATTGTGATAAAATAATATATTTTTTAAAACATTTACAGATTCTAATGGTGTAAAGAAACTAAATGAAAGACTGAAAATATATAATTTACTTTTAGGGGAAAGTTTTAGAATTTGTAACCAGTCTTCTAAGTTCCAAGTTACATACATTTGTACAGTTATTACACTTTTTTTCTTCTATCATTTTGTATATTGGTTATTTAGATAAGATATATAAATATAATTTAATATTAAAAATGATAAATTTACCATATTCATACAACATTATACAGAAAGAATAGTAATTATCATTTTAACACTTTGGTACCATCAAGCAAACTATTATGATCTTCGCAATAGTTTGTATTTTGTAAGAGTGTAAGATTATAAATGCAAAAACATTTAAAAAAAAAAAGTAAAAATAAAGATGAACCCTTTTTTTCCCTTCTTTTTTGCGGAAATAAACATTCTCCATTACCATTCTTCGTATTCATGGATTTCTCAGAGCTGCCAAACGCTCCTCTAGATCGTCAATGTTCGATCTGTATAGAAAGGAGTAATAATATTATGTGATTCAATTGAAGTTGGGGGCATATCTTTGAGTGAGTCGTATTAGCTTTTTAAATTCAAACAATTTAAAAACCAACTATGACATCAATTTAACTTGTCAACCAAAAAAAAGATTAAGCAATTTACTAACCTGGTGGTGCTAACATCCTCAGTCTTCTTCCCAGCTATTTTTCCTTTCGGAGCAGATGATAACTGCAAATAACCATAGTTAGATCCACAAATATTCGAGAAAAATATCCCATCACAGTGAAAATTATTATTATTTAACTTGATATTACCCACCTGTGAAGCAACATCAACACCAATTTCATCTAGCACCTGCAAAATAAAGTTAAAATATTAAATGATAAGAACATTTGAACGACGACTTTGGTCAGGATTTCAAAACAAAGAAAAAACTTCAAAATAGTTCTAACCTGGTTTGTCAGCTCATCTGTTTCATCTTCCGCCTCATCGTTATCAAGAACATCATCTATGGCATCCGACATCATTTCTGTCTGCATTTTCCCAACACAGTGATGAAAAACTGAATCTAAATGCAATTAACTGGCCTGTACTAGAATGAAAATCAAATAAACGTCAACTTACAGTCATATCCATTTGTGCAGATTGCTTCTGGAATTCCCTTATCGCTTTTGTCTGTTTAGCCGGTTCCATTTGCTGTAAAAAAAACAGATAATTTATTCGAATCATATTATTATGAAATGACATTTCAAAAGTTTACGAGTCCAGATTTTTACAACCTTGTTCATTGCTGCCATGGCTTTAGTGGCTCCTTTCATTCCAGCTGCAACTGATGATTGAGCTGACATTGCCTACAAAACAAATTAGGACAAAAGTTATCGAATAAAACCATTTAAATCAATTCATATAACCATAATAAAAATAAACAGTGGATAATAATAATTTACCTGTGTCTGAGTAGCTATACCTCTTACTTGAGCTCGACTACCTTGTAACTTTGCAATTTGTTGTCTAAGCCTGACTAATTGGCGTGCTAGAATTTTAGTTGCAGCCTGCGTGTTGAAGAAAGGTTATACAAGAAACTAACGCTATCTTTCAAAAGAAAGTTGTTGCCAATAGCCAAGATCCTGTGTAGGTAAAGCTTCAAAGAATGAATTACATAAACCAGGAAACACTTTTGTTTCTGAATCTGGATCCAAATCTAGTAGAACAACCGTCAATGAATTTCTCAATATGTGTCATAAACGGGATCTATTTGAAAACACTTTTGTATCTGAATCTGGATAAATTTTGACATAAATCAACAATGCAGACATGGGTTCTACCTCATTTCCTGTTTTTGCAGTTCTTTTGATCTCAGCAACGAGTTTCTTTTCCTGTCCCAATGGTAAAATAAGGTAGAGTTTAAAACAAGAATCACAAAACTAACAGAAATCATTTAGAGAAAAGATCACAACTTACTTCCATTTGTAAAGCTGTAATTTCTTTCTCAATACCTGAAAATAAAGGAATCAGACATGAAGAAATTCTAGCTAATATTGGCTCATATCATGTTTAAGATACATTAAATTCTTTTAGAATCAATTCGTGATCAATTAATTGATGGTGATCATCAGTCTATTTTACCTCTGGTGGCATTCGCCATTTCTCTTTTACTCTCTCTAAGTGCCTCTGTGATCAAAACGTACCAAATCCCAATTAAACAACTATAGCAATGAGTAATAATCTGGATCAATTGATCGCGCAAGGATAATTCAATAAAGAAGAGGATCGAAGGCCGAACCTTTAGCAGAAGGTTTTTTGGCAAATATTTTCAGCATCTTGTCTTGGAGGAGGCTGATTCAAACCAGCTAATGCTTCGACGGAAGAAAACACCCAGCCAGAATAGTAAAAGTTGAAGCTTCACTCCCTTGTTAACACTCGAATTAGTCCAATGCGCAGAAATGAAAACCCTAATTGTCGATCGTACCTTGTTAAGCAATGCAAAAAGAAGATCGATTCCTGAAATTCTTCAACGAGTATTTTGATCGAGAGAGAGAATTTCAGTTCCTCCTGCTGTGCTAGCTAGCTTTCAGGAGCGTAGAGAAAAATACGCGGATTCTACTACAAGTTGAGATTTGGGCCCTTCTAAGTTCTAACGGACATATCCAACGTCAACCTTCTCAAACTTTTTTTTTCTTTTTCTTTTGTCCGAGTATATTATTTAATTAGAAGGATTATAGGTAAGTGCTTTTTTTATATATATAAAATAAAATATTTTAATTTAAAAGTAATTTTGCATAAATTATTTAATATATCTTGAGTCAATTAACAAGAAGACACGGGAAATTTTTGATGAAAATTCCTTAATAAAGTTTTTATTTGGGGAAATGAGCAGTGTTCAATAAAACTTGTAGAAATGACCACTTCTCCTGTGTTATAACGAAGATGTTGCATTGTGTGACGCGACGGAACTCTAATTCGTCGCGATGACGGTCGCGTCTCACGACGGCACACTCGACGAATTGGAGTTCCGTCGCGTATGGCGCGACGGAGGTATTTTCGTCTGAAAACTAGAAAATGGTCATTTGCGCAATTTTTATTATGCGTTGATCATTAGGGTCACCTCATCAAATTTCCCGAAAATACTTCAAATCATAAAAGTTAAAAAAAAAACTATAAAAAAAAAAACCACTCACAATAATTTGTAATTTGTATGTAATATATAATAATTTATTTGAAGATGTATTAGATGACCATTAAGGCCTAACCCATAAAGACTAAGGCCTAAATAGTTCAAGGCCCATATTAGCTGGTTCAATATGAGATTATATATAAAAGATTGTTAAGAACAAATAGGTTTATTAGAGAAATTCATTAATTTATGAATCAATTGTTGGAATTCATTCCAACCATATTTATTTTGTAGATTTCTTACAATTTAATGAATTTGTTTTTTTCACAACCCTAATTTTATGACGTTGGTTAGGTCAGTTCTAACCAGAGATTAATCAATCTATTAGAAGATGATCAAGATCATTTTTTCTCCTTTATTTGTCTTCCCTTCTTATTTTTCCTTCTAGATATTTTAATGTAACTAATATTAATTTTATAAATTTTATAGTGTGTTTAAGGACTTATTTATTTTTCAATGTATAAATCATTTTTAACAAACAATCTATAAAAATGTATTATACAATTATTTGTGTAGATATTTTAATATGAAATAATATTTAAATAAATAAATAAAAATGTTTTTTTAAATAATTATTATCACCAAGACTCTTATAATAAATATGTGACGAATCATTATCAAAACAAGGGATATCTATTATTGAGGGCCCGAAATATAGTATTTATTAGCTAGAGACATCTTTATACACACGTAAACAAGTCACAATTGTCTTTCTTTTTCATTTTGTTTTCTTTCTTTGTTTTTGGTTAAGAAATTGTGCAATTGGAGCGTATTAATACGTGTAGGAATTCTTCCGATTTTAACGCATATTATTTGTGGAAAAAATCAGATAGAGTTGAGGAATAAGAAAACTATACAATTATATCACAAAGAATGAGAGAAATGAAATGAATAATTAAAAATAACGAGTTGTTAAAACAATGACATATAAGTTTCAAATAATTGTTTAGAAGGAAAACAATTTACAGGTAAGACAATTTTAATGGAGTTAGACTTTTAGTGGTTAACTTAATTTGTTTTTTTTTTTATAATTTCAATGAATTGAAACAGTTTTACGACAGAAAAAAGAAGAATATTCAGTAATATATTATCGTATTATCACAATATAAGTAAAATATAATAAAACTATATTTATGTTATTAATCATAACATCTTTCTTCGTTAAATTTAGTATAATTAATAGACAAATTGTTATAAGAACGCCAAGAAGTACTTATTGCTTCGAAGTGAAAGTCGCTACATGTAAGGCATGGATGGTCTAGACTGGACAACTAACAACATTTGATTACCACTTTTAATATGGGGCTTCTATGAAATACATTAATGATCGAGATAGAAAATCGAAAAAATGGCGAATAACACAGAAATGATTAAAAACGCAGTGGAAAAGGGGAGCCTATAAAAATTTTAGCATCATAAACTTTAAAAAATGAGTAACAAGACTGCTTTACAAAATAAAATCTATGCACATCACTGTTTTTGTTCTCTGATTTGCACTGCTGGTTGGAGGATTGGGAAATAGATGATTATGATTAAAATGATAATTTATTTATTTTTTAAAATCACATATTTGGTTTGAGTTATTTCAATAACACAAATTCAAAAAAATATAATATCACTTCTTTTCCTATATTAAATTATTCAATTCATTAACAAAAATATTAAAATATTTTTTATTTTTAAATTATTAAATACTAAAGGCAATTTAAGCTTTTTTATCTCAAAAAAAAATACATTTCCTTAAAATCACCCATCATTATTTTTAAATAACTCGAATATGAATAACCTAAATGATTTTTCTCTTTTTAAAGCAATTATTATCACTATTGAGTCATTTAGGACTATTAGTACCAGTATTTTCTGTTTTGAGAAAAGGTTATTAAACTTTTTATATCATGTGATCACAATTAATTTACATGAAAATAAAGCATAAGTGGGTAGCGAAGTCAACTACTAATTTGGAAATAAAGGGAAGAATGTGACATTTGCATCATTTTTCGCGAGTTTTTGAAAAAAAAAAATCTCCTTTTAGTTTAAACAAATTTATTCAACTTCCTTAAGAAGTAACATATGGACATTGAATGAAGGTTTAAGTATTATGTGGTCGATCAGATGCGTTTTTAAACTCTAGAAGTTGCTGGTCTTCAAAATTAGCAATGATAATGTCATTTCTTTTGTAAAATACTTGATTCTTCGTTTGAAATTTAAAACTAAGGATCTCAGTTCAAAATGTTTAGAATGCATGACAACTTAAAAATGTTTTCTTTAGTCCTCTCCATTTGACATAAACCTTTCCAATTTGTTCATTCCAGATTGTTAATTTCTTTTTATCTAATTATAAATTCGAATGAAAATGGTTTGATGAGATAATTTCTCAATTTCCAAAACTTGGGAAAGAATCAGAAGCAAATAAGATCTAATATTACAGACTATTTCAAACAACAATTCATACTTTGGGTTAGCTTTTCTTGGAAATATCATTACCAAAGACAAGCCCGGATAACAAATTTAAGTTCGTTGAGGTTGAGTTGTGTCTATTTAGTTGCATGAAGAAGAAAAAAAACTTAATCAACTCATTTTTCATTGTTATTATATTGTAATTATTTCCCTTAAGTTTAATCAAAGTTAGAGAATTGATGGCTACAACTTCAAAGTATCAAAGGGAAAAATGTTTTTCAACTCTTTAATTATGTTCATTTCCAATTTGTATTTATGAAATTTAGAATAAGAGAAATGAAAAAGTTTTTTATTCCAAACCTAAGAAAAGAATTGGAAAAAAAATAATTGTACGAGTTAATTATTCTAAACTAATAAATAAATAAATAATGGAAATATATTTAAGAATTTGCAACTCTCTAAGTAGGTTTGGGTTAAATAACTCAAATCAAAAAAATATATTTTTGACTCTCATTTTCTTTATCACATCACTTATTTATTAAACAAAATATTAAAATATTTTTATTTTAAATTATTATTTTTTAATTTTATTGTATATTAATATAGCTGTAAGCCTTTTTATTAATAATTTTTATATTTTCTTAAAATCACTATAAATTATTATTTTGAAATAACTCAAATTATAACAACTAGTATGTATCTAGTGCATTTACACGAGTAATAATATAAAAAATCATGAAAAAAATATTACCGTAAAAATGTTTATGGGCGGGTAAAACTCATAATCCGAACCAAATATCTATTTACTATCACATATATTCAAGTTAATCACAACTCTCGACCCGGCAATCCAGATACTTTAAAAATTAAGCATCATTATATATATATATTAATTAGTTAAAAAGTTGAACTTATATTGTCAAAATGTCTCGCGTTCATCAAATTTGGTGTTGAATTTAAAATATAAAGTGTTATTAGTTTAGTTGGTTAAAAGATTGTACTTATTTTGTTAGGTTGCAAGTTCGAACTATACCTATAAGTTTTATTTTTAACCGTTTTAAGTTTATGGGCGGGTCAACCCACAATCCGACCCAAGTATTCATTTACTCTCATATATATATATATATATATATATATCCACAACTCTCGACCCGGCAATCCAGACACTTTAAAAATTAAGCATCATTATATATATATATATATATATATATATATATATATATATATATATATATATATATATATATATATATTAGTTAGTTAAAAAGTTGAACTTATATTGTTAAAATGTCCCACATTCATCAAATTTGGTGTTCAATTTAAAATGTAAATTGTTATTAGTCTAGTTGGTTAAAAAATTGTACTTGTTTTGTTAGGTTGCAAGTTCGAACCATACCTATAGCATTTTAAATTTTATTTTTAACCGTTTTAAGTTTATGGGCGGGTCAACCCACAATCCGACCCAAGTATCCATTTACTCTCTCATATATATATATATCCAAATTAACCACAACTCTCAACCCGGCAATCCGAACACTTTAAAAATTAATTATCATTATATATTATATAGATTAGTTAGTTAAAAAGTTGAACTTATATTGTTAAAATGTCATGCGTTCATCAAATTTGGTGTTGAATTTAAAATATATAGTGTTATTAGCTTAGTTGGTTAAAAGATTGTACTTGTTTTGTTAGGTTGCAAGTTCGAACCATACCTATAGCATTTTAAATTTTATTTTTAACCGTTTTAAGTTTATGGGCGGGTCAACCCACAATCCGACCCAAGTATCTATTTATTCTCACATATATATTCAAATTAACCACATCTCTCGACTCGACAATCCGGACACTTTAAAAATTAAGCATCATTATATATATATATAAATTAGTTAGTTAAAAAGTTGAACTTATATTGTTAAAATGTCACGCGTTCATCAAATTTGGTGTTGAATTTGAAATATATAGTGTTATTAGCTTATTTGGTTAAAAAATTGTACTTGTTTTGTTATGGTGCAAGTTCGAACTATACCAATAATATTTTTAATTTTATTTTTAACCGTTTTAAGTTTATGGGTGGGTCAACCCACAATCCGACTCAAGTATCCATTTACTCTCACATATATATCCAAATTAACCACAACTCTCGACCCGACAATTCGAACACTTTTAAAAAATTAAACATCATTATATATATATATATATATATATATATATATATATATATATATATATATATATATATATATATATATATATATATTAGTTAGTTTAAAAGTTAAAATTATATTGTTAAAATGTCATGCGTTCATCAAATTTGGTGTTGAATTTAAAATATAAAGTGTTATTAGCATAGTTGGTTAAAAAATTATATGTGTTTTGTTAGGTTGCAAGTTCGAACCAACCATACCTATAGCATTTTTAATTTTATTTTTAACCGTTTTAAGTTTATGGACGGGTCAACCCATAATCTAACACAAATATCTAATTACTCTCACATATATATCTAAAATAAGCACAGTTCTCGACCCGATAATCTGAACACTCTAAAAATTAAGTATCATTATATATATATATATAGATAACCCAATCCAAACTAGCCTAAATATAATATAGAAAAAGGTTATTGACTCTAGTTAGAATTTGTTTCTTTGAATGGAATATAATATAGAAAAAGGCTATTGACTCTATGGACTTTTGGCTACCCCAATTTAACGATTTAAGTTTTTTTTTATGTATTTTTTCAATTTATTTGACATTTTTATTATATATTAGGCCCAAATAATATGTGAAGGTTCGAACTTGAATCATTTTCATTAAATGAAGTTTACTTTAAATTGTGTCATATAATTGTTGAATTATCAAAATTTTAACTATTTGAGTATTTTTTCTTCTAAATAGACAAAATGTCTCACTTTATTTTAATGTACCATTTTCATTCTTTTAATAATTTTGTCAGATTTTTAAAATTAAATGATATTTAGAGACATTTTGGACGTATTTTTTAAAATTGAGTATTGTTTAAAGATTTACGTATTTTTATTTTTAATTATCAAAGTTAAACTAAAAAATATGTAATTAATAAAGTTTTTCAGGTAATTAATAGAAGTATAGAGAGTATCGCATGATATGTCTAGTATACTTTTGATAGAAATAGAGTTATGTACCCTTTTTGATTATTTATGTCTAAGCAATTATTTAATATAAAGCATAGATATTATTAGGTGGAATACCCTCCTATGTGTCTACTAGGGAGTTTGAAAACGTAAAAATATATTTTCTTTAATAGAAAAAATTTTGTTTTTCGAGTTAAACAATATTAATACATAATAGAGTCGTCAAGAGAGTTGTAAGGCCTCGTTTTTTCTTCCTATGGCGTTTAATTTTTCTAAAAACACTTTGTGGTCTTTTAGAAATTTATTGGGCTAACCGGAATAATTTTTTTTCTAAAAATTTGTTAGTTACCTTTAGAATTTATTTCAGTAGCCTAAATCTTATAACTCACTCTCTTTTTTTAATCTCGTAAAATAAATGAGGATTCAAAATGATATATTTGACTAATGAAATATGAATTTACAATTAATTTGTTTAAAATGGCTGAACCTTTTTATATTTTAGAGTCATCACTTGATTTTTTTTAAATCAATAAAATATTTATTTTATTTTACGTGTACAAACGTATATCCATAAAATTCTTTTTGGGTCCGTTGTTTGGTGACACTCGAGAAAGGGCTTTCACGCTATGTATTTTATACCGTTAAAAAACGGTCTCTATTTCGCAAAATTTGGACTATTTAGAAAATTAGATTTTACGTTTTAATTATCCAATTATTTTTCTAAATTTTAAACATTATTTACGTTTGACATTTTAATATTAAAATAATATCAATATTTACTATTGATGTCGAAAATTATAGAAAATAGTACTTACAAAATATCAATTAAAGTAGTTAAATTTAAAATTAAATTCAAACAAATCTTTAATAATTTTTTGTTTTTGTTCTAAAATTATTTTAAAGATATTTTATAATTTTTTAGATTTTTTAAAAATAGTTTGAAGACTTTAAAATATTAAAAATGTGAAAATATATTATTAAGTGAGAAACAAACCGGACCTAAAGGCCATTTGGACCGGGCGTGGGGTGAACCACCAGATATTGAGCACGACCTAGACGCGGTTTGGACCGGTGTCAACGCGGTTCAATCAAGAGTCAACGCGTAACGAGGGGTGCGGATTGACCAGGCACGACGCAAGTTGGACTCAAGCGTAAGGGATGAGTTTCGACCAAGTCACCCTTCATCTTCAACCTTCAGATTATTAACTATTGTTTTTTTTTTTTAATTTCCATTTAAGGCTTCTAACCCCAAAACCAACAACATAAGAAGCTTCCTCCCCTCCTATAGAACAAAATTAGTATAACCTAGAATCATCATTTCGTCGGAGCTTCGACAAAAAAACATATGTTTTGGCCAAAAAATTGATTTTGGTAATAAAAAGTTTCAATTTAAATTTCAGGCTTAGAAAGTTTTCTTAAGCTTATTAGAACTAAAACCAATTGATTTAAATCAACTAACTTAGCCTTTACACCGATTTTAAAATCGAGACCCAAGAACTTTTAAGAAATATTTGATTTTGAAAACGAATGTGGATCTCAAACTAATCAAGATAAAGAAGAGATATGAGTAATAATCAAGGAAGCACAATAATAACACAAGATTTACATGAAAACCTAAAATGGAAAAACCACAAATAGAGGATGAAACTTTATTTTTTGGGGGAAAACGGTTAACACTATTTCATTAAGATCCCAAAAGTGGGAGGGTCAAGAATCAAAATTAGACAAAACATAGCTATGATTAAAGGATGACAATCAAACTACCCTAAAAAAATCTAATTAGTAGCAATTAAACATACAAACAA
Organism: Impatiens glandulifera; assembly: GCF_907164915.1. NCBI lineage: Eukaryota > Viridiplantae > Streptophyta > Magnoliopsida > Ericales > Balsaminaceae > Impatiens > Impatiens glandulifera. Next base: position 91,400,023 of record NC_061862.1, read on the forward strand.
AGATTACAAACAAATATTATAAACTGTATCAAATCCTAATTATCCCAATCAATAATTTTTATTTCTATACCAACTTGTTGTATCAACATGTTGTCTCCCTCTTCCTCTTGTCCTTCCTCTTCCACTTGTCCTTCCACTTCCCCTTCCCCTTCTTTTTGCAATGAAAAAGGGATGAACTAGAAAGGTTGATGGATACTGTCTACTCTAATTTTGATTTCCTTTTTATATGAACTCATTTTGATTTGATAGAAAGAACTATTCTTCAAAATTTCTGGGCTCTTCACCTTATTGTTCCCAACTTTAATTTCTGGATCATTGTCTTCATTTCTTTCAACTTTAGTTTTGAAATCCTTAGTAACTTTGAATTCCTCTATATCAACCTTGAAATTCTTTTCTTTCTCTTGATTAAACTAAGTATCTTCCTCTATGTTTTCATCAGCAACCACTTTAACTTGATTTGATTGCGATTACTCAACTATCTCTTCAACATTATTAGATTGAGGTTCCACCTCCTTCTTCGTATTGCTTTCTTCTTGTACAAAATTTTCTTTATCTTCTGTTTCCTGTTCTTTAACCACATTTTTCTCTTTGATTATATGCACCCCTGTTTCATTTTCATGCATCTTATATTTTGGCCTTTATGAATTTTTTGATCTCTTCCTTAGCCAAATCACATTTTAGGCTTGCATGTTGAAGGTATTGTCGAAAGAGCATATGTATGACCTCCACTCATAAGTGATTTCCATGATAGTAGGTTTTCCTTTTCTGTCAACTACTGTCATATTTTTTTGGCAGTGTGCTTCTAGGATGCACCTCAATGTTAATTCTAACAAATGATAGGCGCTCTCATGCTTCAGTAATTGAGTCTATGTATAATGATTTACCCAATAAACTTGTAAAATGACTAAGGGCTTCAGAATTGTACATATGTGCAGGTATATTCTAGAGCTTGAACCATATTTGTGCAGTTTTCTTTGCCTTACTCAATATGCTCAAGTCTTTAAACCATTTCCAACTTCATACAGTTGGATTCTATATATGTATGCCCATTTTCTAGAATTCTCTCCAGATTATATCCATTCTTAAATTTAAGAAATATATATCATGGACATTTACTGAAACTTCTTCAGTCTTCTTCCTTCTCATTGCTTCAACAGTGCCTCTTTAGTAATTGGGAAAGATACTCTGTTTTTTTATGGAATTTTCCACAACTACATTTTCTCATTTCTTTATACAATTGTCCTCTACTTCAGTAGGCAATTTAAATTCAAATGGAGAATTCAATACTTCCACTTTTGTTTGTGTATTGCCCAAGTAGATTTCCCTTTATAAGTATAATTTTCTGCCTTTTTTGCATTGTTGTTCTTCTAGACTTCATTAATTTTCCATGTCGAGTTGCTCCTGATAAAATATGAATTAGATTTGGGAGCCTTCATCAGCTCTTTCAATGTAGCAACTTACCATTGAATAATTTTTTCATATTCTTTTTTTTCTGCAGCTCTAATCTTGAAAATAGTGGATGTTGAGTTGAATTGTTATATACTGCGCTTTCTCCTTATTAATGATAATTTCTCCCATTTTGGCATGCATAAGGAGCTTTGTAATCTGATTCTTGAGCCCAAACAGATTAGCTCTTTCATTATAGAGTATCTTCCAAGCTCATTTATTATCCCTCTGTTTTCCTGCATTATTTTCTTAGGAATTTTCTCTGTAGTAGTTGGAGCATATTACTTATTTGTGTTGTTATTATGTTGTTCTTTGCTGACTTCTTTAAAAAAAAATCAATTTCTTTGACTACTACTTCCTTAATTCCTTCAAACACAAACTCTCTGACTTTTTTAGATTTATTACTTTTGTTCTTCCCCTTCTCCATGATGGTAGAAACAGAGTAATAAAACAGAATAATTACAGAAACTCTAAGAGATGATCACAAATAAACCCAATCGAGGGCAAATTTCAGCGACGCTTACAAATGCACAAGAAATCCTAGACTATCGACACTTAATGGATGACTTACGATGCAAGACAATATTGTGTCGCCCGTGTCGCATGTGCCTGTCGTGCCGCTTGTTCTGTACCGCTTGTGCCGATCACGATTTTTCTTATAAATGGTGATTCCGGTGCCGATTTGATGACTATCGACGTAAGACAATATTGTGTCGTCCGTGCCAATCATGTTGTGCCGCACGTGCATATCGTGTCGCCGTTTCTATCGTGCGGTGCCGCATGTGCCGATCTATGAGTTCGAATATAAATTTTGGTACTCGATCGAGTTTGAATTTGAATATTTACAATGTAATTTGAGTCGAGCTCGAGTAGTATGGTATTTGACTCGACTCAACTCGTTTACACCCCTAGTTATGATTATATCTCTAACCTGAAATGTTATTATTTGTATTAAATATTGGTTTCAAGGATGAAACTCTTTACTATGTTGTCAAGAGAATATTACAACTTAAAAAGAGAGAAGAATAATGACAAATATTTTATGTGTAATAAACTTTAACTAAGATCGTATATTTATATGTCACATAACTAGGTCATTGGACCTAAATATCAAACATTTAGAATTTATTTTATCGCACTACAAGCCTAGGCCCTAGTCTGGGTCACCAAAACTCTAACAATCTTCACCTTGACACGAATCTAGTATGTCAAAAGAATTTTTTTTCAAAATATAAACAACAACCCTAATAGTCTCCATCTCTTCAAAAAGCTCATATGGGCTTCAACAATCAATACGAACTAAGTTCGGACAATGCTCAAACTTAGCAATGATGAGCACCTTCGCCATCATAACAATTGGATTATCAACAGTATTAATCATGCTCACATAAATATCACCAAGAGTAATAACATCACATACAAAATGACATCACACATAAATGTGCTTAGTTCATTCATGAAACATCTAATCTTTCTTTAAAAAAAATATCATTTTAACTATCACAAAAGACTGTCATCATCTGTTAATCTTTCTTGAATTCCCTGAATAGGCCTTTCAATCAACTTATTTACAAGTTTCTGTAATGACCATGTATTCTACCTCAGTAGTAGACAACGCGACTATACTTTATAGAGTCGCTTTCCAACTAATCGCACAACCGTCAATACAAAAAACAAAACATGTAAGCGGTCTTCTTCTAACAAGATTGTCAGCATAATTAAAGTCGACATAACTGATAACTCCATCTCTAGTCCTCCCAATCTGTAGATGAACATCCGTTAAGCCTCTTAAATAAGGTAAGATTTACTAAACTACTCTATAATACTCTTTACCTGAATTTTTTAGGTATCTACTAACTGCATTTATTGAATATGTCCATTTTGACCGAGTACAAATCATTGCATACATAAGTGAACCAATTACAATGAAATATGGAGCTCGTAACATATACTTGATATCCTCATCATACTGAAGTGATATAGTAGAAAAGAGTTTAAAGTGAGTTGTTAATTGAAAACTCACGAAATTAGTATTAAACATGTTGAAACAACAAATGACTTTCTCAATATATTTCCGACATAGGTACAATTTTCTAGCTGCTTTATCTTTGGAAATCTCCAATCAAAATATTTTCTTTACAGATCTTAAATCATTTATCAAACTCTTTTTTGAAGTTGTGCATATACATTCTTTATCTCCTTTTAATCATTAATTGTTATCATCATATCATAACATATAAGAGGAAATAAATAAACGAACTATCGTAATCAATTTTTAAGTAAACGCAACTATCAAAATCACTTTTTTTGAATTCTTGAATGGTCATAAAAGAGTTAAAAACTTTTGTACCACAACCTTTTCGATTGATTTAAACCATAAAATAATATCTTCAAATAACAAATATAGTCATCTTCTCCTTAAGGCTGTAAATCATTTAGGTCGATGCATAGATATGTCTTCATCTAAATCTTTATGTCAAAACGTGGTATTCATATCTAGATGTTCAAGTTTTAAAATATAAATTTTCACAATAGCAAGTAATGCTCGAATCAAAATATGTTTCACAGCCAGATAAAACACGTCAATAAAAACCAATCTCTTAAATTTGACTATAATATTCATCACCGAGTCTTCGAGGAGGTCTAATATCACATATGGGTTTATTTGTAGAAATATGATATTGTGGTGAAAATGGTGAATTATTTGACAACTTTAGTTTAGTTAATGACACTATCACAAGTACAGATTCTAATCTGATCTCAAAATCCACATGCTTGCTAATTTTTTGTTGAATCTTATCTCGAGAAGTGTTTGATTTTTTCTCAATATCAGCACAAGAAGATATACGTGTTGTAGTATTTAACATAGGTGTCTTGTCAAAAATAACATTTTGACTAATTATTACATTTTTGGTTTCAGAACATCCTAGATTATACCCCTTTACAACGGACTTGTAGTAGATTAAAATACACTTCATAAATTTAGTATCAAATTTCCTTCATTATTAACATGAGCATACATAGAACACCCAAAAATTCTCAAATCAAAATAAATAGAAGGAATATTATACCATACTTCTTGTGGAGTTTGTTTATTAATCATAGTCGACGAAGAACGATTGACGAGGAAACATGTTGAAGTTACAGTTTCAACCCAAAATAATTTTGGTAAATCAGCATTAAGGAGCATACAACACACATTATTCATCAAAGTCTTATCATCATCTCTTCAACACCATTATGTTGTGAGTTTTTAAGCACTATGTTGTGAATCATGATTCTTTTAGTCATGCATAAAGTATTGAATTCTTTATAACAGAACTTCAAACCATTATCGGCACACAAACATTTTATTATTTTTTTAGTATAATTCTCAATCGTAATCTTCCACTCCTTAAATTTAGATAACAAATCACTCTTCTGCTTAAATAATAAAGCTCAAACTTTTCTAGAGAAATCATCAACAACCGTCAACATATAATATGCACCTCCATAGAAGGTATTTTTGACGGCCCCAAGAGATTAGAGTGAATATCAAATGTTCCTTCAGTGTTATAAAATCTTTTAGAGAACCTAGCTATTTTTTACTTGTTGAAGATGCAATGCTCACAAACATCAATTTACTAATATTATGCCTATAAAGAAGTCCATGTTTGCTCAACTCAGTCATGTCATTCTCACTCATATGACCAAGTCACATATATCACAACTTTGTGACAATATCATTAAATAGCGAGGATGTGACGACATTAACATCACCTATAAATATGGATTCTTTAAGAACATATAACATGTTAGGTTGGTTCTCTTTGAACTTTCATCACAACAAGAACACATCTACTAACTTTTATAAGTCCACTTTCAATAGTGTACTTTTATTATTTTGAATAAAGGTACTAAGAGAAATAATTAGGAACATGTCTCACAACATCAAGTGTTTGAACAGCTTCATCAAATATATCATTATTCATTGTTTATATACCCATGACCTTACATGATGAATTATTTCATATTAATACAATACATTTGAAAACTATATCATATGTTGAAAACTAGTGCCTACTAGGACACATATGATATGTACAACCAGAATCGAGTATACAATTATTTTGGCATTTTGCATCACAAATAGAAACCATGAGGAGTTCACTTTTTTTTGCTTCAACAATACTTGTTTCGCCGAATTTTTTTCTTATGTTTTTTAGTTAGAATACCATCATTTTTCTTAATTTTATTTTCTAGCTTCCAACACTCAAATTTTATGTGGACTCCTTTCTTGCAATATTTGTAAGTCTTCCAAAATTTTCTTCAATTTGATCCATTTTCATGATAATCTTTTGAAACCCTTTATTGGGTTCTCCCTTAGGCAATAAGGCCCTCTATTGGACCATCAGAATGACTAACAAGATGTTTCATGTGCTCCTGAAAGAATAATATCATAAACATCATTAGATGTGATAATATCACGACTAAATAAAATAGTATCACGAAATGTGATATACGATGGAGGCAACGAACACATTAGAATCAAAGTTAAATCTTCATCATCATACTTGACTTCTAAAGCCTCCAAATCAACAACAATTTCTTTAAATACCGATAAATGCTCTTGTAAACACGTATCTTTTGGCATACGATAAAAGTATAATTTTCTTCAGATGTAGCTTACTAGTAAGACTTTTCGTCGTACTTAACTATTTTAGTTTCAATCATAACCCAACAATTCTTGTCTCCTTCATAACATCATGTAGCATATTATTCGACATATGATAATGTATATTAGATATAGTTTTGCAGTCATTTCTCTTCTACTCTCCACGAACTGTGCATCTTATCAAACACTAATAATATTTTATCCAAATCCATCTAAGAAAACATAGCTCGCATCTTTACCTGTCATAAAGAAAATCTAGTGTTGCGATCCAACAACAAAATATCATACTTCATACTCGACATCTCCGAAAATAGATATAGTCTTAAAATCAAAAATCTCAATGCTCTGATATCAATGGTTAAAAACGGATATGGATCTACGACTAATCAAGATAAAAAAGAGATGCGAGTAATAATAAAAGAAGAACGATAATAAAAAAATATTTACGTGGAAACCCAAAATGGGAAAAATCACTAACAAAAGAGAAAACTTATCACTATGTTGTCAAGAGAAGATTATAACTTAAAAAGAGAAAGAATAATAATTTAAAAATTGAAATTGGGTATTTTGTTTTCGGTTAATTGATTCAATTTTGTTTCGATGGAAAACTTTACAAATGATCTTAAGATCAAATGTAAATCAATAAATGGGACAATAACACTATAATAAAGAACATATGAACTTGACTGTATACAATTTTATTTTTGTTTATAACATGAAGGGTAGATTACAATGAGTTGAAAATCACTCCTATACACTTATTATATACACTTATTATTGAAGCTTTTGGCTGAGCCAAAATCGAGCTTAGAAGCTCCCTACCTAAGCTCCCTACAAAATATATATATAAAAAAAAAGCTTAAAGAAAATTTTAATATCAGATTTTTATAGAAGGCTTGAGACTTGAGGTTGGACTTGTTCTCTTCGTCTTCACCGGGAAATCCTATTATAGTCAGTCTAAGCTAAACAAATGGCGGTCTGCTAAACCAGTGGCGGTCCGTTTAACTTTAGACAAAATTCATCCATGACTGCAACTTGTTCGACTGAATTCTATCTTTCTATATAGTAAGATGAGCTATGAAAGTAGAAAAAATGATCACACAACTACCGATATTAAAATTTAAAAATAAGGTCGAGATTGTTTTTAAATCAATCTTGAAGCATTCAAGGCTTGATTGCCTAAAATTTAAACTTTTTTTAAAAACTTCAAATTTGAGTTTTAAAAATGATTAAAATCGTATAGACGGTTGAGTTTAAATGATTGGATTTGATTCTCATAAAGAAGTTTTTGGTAATTTTCTAAACTAAAAAAATTGGTCCAAAATGGTAACTTACTTAATTAAAAAAATATATCAGTTTGACATTTTAATTTTTTAAATTAAAAAAAAATCGGTTTAACGTGTTAATAATGTTATAAATTATAAAATAATATTAAGATATTTTGTTTGAAAAACATAGAAAAATTAAATATTAGAATTATAATTCCGACCTAAAACAAGTTGAATGGAGAATTATAAAATTATAATGGTTTAAATTTCATTGAAATTCTAATTTTAATTTTTAATTAAAAATGTTTTACTCAACCTAATACTTAGAATTAAACCCTAATTTCAATTTGATGGTTATCAAAAAACAAACTATATTATAAAAGATAAATATAAATATATATATATATATATATATATATATATATATATATATATATATATATATATATATATAATATTTAGAATAGTAATGGAATACTATTACAAGAATTAAAGAATAAACATGGAAAATAAATATCGCCGTCTACTTTTATTATATTGTTATAGAGATCTCACCGCCCCAAGTTGAGGCAATGTGATACGCATTTAATCAAAAAAATAATATTATTGAATTTCCTACTCGATAGTCTTGGTCCTCATTCATTTTCTCTCATTAAAAAATGGCCCCATTTTGAATTAGGAATAAGATTAGGTTGAAATGTGGTAGATTTGAAACCAGTTGTTTATATTATTTGATTTAATAAATTACTTAAAACTTTATATATTGGTCAGTCAATTGGTTTGTGCTGCGAAAACGAAATTCATTTAGTATATTTATTATATTTTATTTTTTTCATATTTTTTTAAGATAAAAATTATATATTATTTTATTATTTATAACACGATTAAAGATATATATATTTTGTTATTTATGAGATTAAAATATCGAATCTATATATATATTAATTTAGTAAGTTAATATTATAAATTTAATTTAAGAAATTAATATATCAAACTGATATTTTGTTTTTTTAATTTAAAAAGTTAACGTACATATATATATATTTTTTTAATTTAGTACGTTAAAATGTTGAACTGAAATAATTTATTCTAATTGGCGTGTAAACTAATATTTAATAATATAAATAATATATATTAAAATTGTTTTTATTATATTCTTTTTTTCAAACACAAGAATTAAAATTGAATTATAATTGTATAATTTTTCAAAACATAATAATTGACTTATAATTCAATGTCATTTTTTTTAATTAGAAATATATTTCAATGTCAATGCCAATGACAATTTTAATTCTAATTTCACCATCCAAACATAATCTAATGATAATGATATAGAGAATTTAGAAGATGAAATTGTAAATGGAATGATGTGACAATATGATTGACTGAAAAAATATAAAAAATTATCTCTCTTCTCACATTTTTTTTTTCACTCCCTCTCTCATTTTCTCCACCAATTTTTCTCCCCTATCACTCTCATAAACATAATTATTGTATATATAATCAATAATTAGTCTTAAAATTGATCTTTTATAAAATAAATAAATTTATCCGATATTATCTTATAAGTATATGATTTATATTATATATGAAATTCAGTGATTTTGAGTGGAAAATGTTTTATTTTAATTTATTCAAACTAAGAAAGACCCTTAAATGAAGCCAAGGTTTATTACAATTAACATTTATTCTAGATTTCTCTTGATAATAAATATTATTTTTTAAAAGAAAATTATGTATAACTATTCTTGATGTTTTTTAACTAACATTTATCACATACAAAGATCAATTCAAACATTTTTCAAGAAAGTAAGTCTCATGGTACATAGTTAGTGGTAGATAATTTGAAAGGTTAATGAATAACCTATTAATTGAAACATCCAATAAATCAAAATCTCAATTATTCCAAAATACAATCATCCAATATACCAGTTTAAAAGATAAAAGCTAGTTCTAAATAATATATCTTATACCAGACTGATCCGAAGGTGGAGGTGGATGATATCTCACTATAAACGCCGCTAACTAGTTATGGAATTCTTCTCTTTGTCTTTCAAGTTTTCTTTATATTTCAAGTTTTGTATTTGTGTCTCAAGTGCTTTCAACTGTATCACATTTTCTTTCTCATGTAATACGACTCCAAATGTTCTCTTTTTGAAGACTTACTTTGTAATTCAGTGCGCAACTGCTCGAGCTCTTTCTCCCTCTGCTGCGATTGGCTTCCACCCCGCAAATTTCCTCGAAACTAAGTGAGCCTCACCCCAGATCCCATCCCAAGTACCCTATTGTGCCCTTGTCGTTCAAAAACATTCTCGGTCAGCTCATATTCGAACATATCGAGATTTCTCTCCATCATTTGACGCATCGCATCCTACAAAATGAAACAAAAGTTGATTAGTTAAATATAACATCAATAAGTAAGTGAAATATGAAGTATACTTACAATCTTCTCTTGTAAATGGGGATCCACAACACAAGTAGAGTCATCTCATGTTCCTTTTTTACTGTGTGTCTCGTACAAAAGGTCAATGTGTGATGAGGCCTTACCCGTAGTCCTCTCTAGTAAAGATTAAATGTTAATGTTAATTATCAAAATATAGTTAACATATTATTTACTCTCGAATAAATACACTTACCATTTTTGTTGCCACCTAAGAGAATGACACACTCCCCGCATGATGTGTCAATCGAACATTCTTCCTGTTTTTTGAATTTTTCTCACTTCTTACCTATTTTTGAAAACATCATTTAATACTTAGTTACATTGTAAACAAAGATGTATAAAGTTTAGAATTTAAAGATTCACCCAGAAATTGTCTCGATAAAAGTGATGATCTAAAATGTAATTTCAAACATCTTTAGTATATTCATCTAGGATGTGTGCTTTCATAGCTGTTACATCCCCATCACGAGCTTTAACATGATTTCGGTTGATATCACATCAGAACTTATCCCAAGCCACCTTAACATGTTTCATTATATATTTTTGATAATGCTCGATATGTTTCGACACTACCTCAAAATGATTCTATAAAGACACGTGATTAAGTTATTCATTAATTATTATGTATTAGAGAATGAAAGTTAATAAAATAAGATAATAAAACTTACCGTTATCGACTTCCAAAGATGTTCTTTATCGGTGGAGCTCAAGTCTGACCAATATAGTAAGCGATGTGATATCATAGTGGGGGTCCCGAACCACGATCCCAATATGTTTGAACCATATTGTGCCATTGTCGTAACACACCTTCTCACTTGGCGAGAATTCTATTGTTATTTTTTGACCCAGAGTCAATTTAGAGAGGAAAGTGTTCTTATTTTTTTCCCGACCCTTTCTCTTTGATGTAGATCCTACAAAAGTATTAGACAACATTAATTAAATTTTTATGTATTCAAAAAATTATAACATATACCTACAGGCTAAGAGTATGATGTCGTCATCATCTCAACCTCTAGAAACGTCAAATCTACATGGTCAGGTGTGTCATCTGGCTCATTAAAGCCACCTACCTAGAGGAAATTGGTTCTCCTCTAGAGATCCTTGAACTTCCCAAACATGTCTCCTCTATAGGTTGATTGCTTTTACTTAGGTTCCATATTCTCTATTTAAAAAAAAAAGATGTTACATCATTTTAACTAATTAAATTAAAATAAAATACCATAAAACTTTAATTAGAGGTTCGAATAACGTGGGTTTATTATCATCACAATTTTCCAACCCGACCTTGATGTCATATCTGGAACGTAAAACACTTGTTTCATTTGACTTGCTAAGATAAACGGTTCATGATTCTTATTTTAAAAGTGCGGTTCACATTAACACTTATAAAACCATGTTTATCTATTTTTATTTCCCGATCTCTCGAATGGACATCAAACAGTTGCATTTAAAAAGAATCATTTGTCTTCCACTAAAGTATTGAACTTCTATAATGTCTGTCAACACTCTGTAGTAGGAAAATGTTCCGGTATCATTGTTGCCTAATACAACAACACCACTGTTTTGAGTGGTTAAGCTTTCATTGTGTTTCTCAATGTTGAATTTGTATCCATTAGCTCAACACGACACAAATATTTTCGCCATAGCAAGGAATCACACAAACCTGAAAGAACTGTAATGAATTCACGAAACGACGTGAAGATTGTACCTTGACGGATGAACGAGATAGAGAGATATAGAAAGATTAAGGGAGGCAGTTGTGGGCAGTGGAAACCAAATATTTTGAAGCTACGATTAGAAATGGAAGCCGAGAGAGAAGAGAGGGATCGATTTGAAAAAGAATTGATGAATCTGCAACGATTTGAAGAAGATTTGATGAATCACCAACGATTTAAAGAAGATTTGAGCATCGGGGAGAGGAGCGGCCGAGAGGAAAAAGAAAGAGAAGCGGCCACGGATTAGGGCAAAATAGGATCTTATCGCCGAGAGCGTTGTCAGGTGCTCTCGGTGATAATATTAAATGAATATCACCCAGAGCTATATCCAAATGATCTCGATAATAATTATTATCACCGAGAGAAATCATTTGACCTCGGTAATAATAAGAACTATTAATGAGAGCAACATTTTTCTCTCGGTAAAATAAATATCACTAAAAGCATTCTTTCGCTCTCGAAGATCTTTCTCGGTAATTCTGCCTTTTTTTACTGGTGATCAATGTAGACTAACTTTGAAGACAATTCGTTTGATGAAAACATTGACTAGACCTAATTTTTTTTTTGCTAATTAGAGTGAATTTTTATTTTGCTCTAGGCAAATCATACTTTATATAAAGACGTACAACAAAATTTCACAAAAATAAAAATAATAAACAATAAAACAAGGCAATGAAATAGTTAAGAATATGCCTCCCAAATGTCATCCGATCTCAAACTATGTTGAGAAGGTATGAAATATCTTAAGTTTTGTATCAACTTCAAAGTAGGATTTATTAAAATTGTAATGATCTCATGTACTTATAAAGGTCTTTGTGAAATATCCTAATGTGTCAACTTTAAAGTATGATTTGTTAAAATTGTAATGATATCGTGTGCTCTTATAAGGTCGTTGTTGTAGCAATTAACAACATTAACAATTATATAAAACGGGTGCAGTCAATGACGACTGCAATTCTCTCGTCACAAAACAAGCATTTAACATAAAAACAAACAAGTATATGCACATCATTTCTTGCATTGAATGTGAGAATTTAGTAGAGACATGGATTGATAATTTAAAAAGATGACTTATATGTTGGAACCACACATAAATAACAAATATAGTTCAATATACACTACTTTTTATGTATGGTATGATGATTTTAATTATAATAAAGTTTTAACCCCGAAAAATCTTTTGTATTGGTTTTCGTGAAAAATCGAGGTTCGAGAATTCAACATCGATTTACGTGTCATATTTTTTTTAAAATAAAACATTATTTTAAAAAGATTTCATTGATTCCTGGCCTCCTTTTGAAATTAATTAAAAAGTAATTAATTTCAGAGTTCAATTTTAAATAATCTGGAGATTTAGGATAATCAAATCACAATTTGATTTTTAGAAAATCCTTTAGTTTAAATTAATTAAACATAATTAGATTAAAAGATTATTTATTTTAAAATAGAGTCGCCAATTGATTTTTGAAAATAAATCAACGTTGGCATACATATACAAACATATTGACTAGAGTTTTCTTTTAGTTCATAGTTTGATGATACCCGGGAAAGGGCTTTCACGCTTCATCCTCCGTACCTGTTTTAAAAACGATCTCTACTTAAAAAGTTGGCTTTTGAAAATCAGTTGTATAAAGTTTGAGTTTTAATCCATTTTTCTTCCGATCCTAGTCATACTTCTAAATTTTAGAGTTATTTAAAATATTGAAACAATAATATTTAAATGTTGGTACTTATTACTGATGATAACTAAGGAGAAATATACCTGAAAAACATCAGTTATTTTAAGGGTGTTAAGGTTTAGAAATAAACACCAAATAGACCTTAGTCAAAATATTTTTTGTGAGAATGTCTCAAAAATATTTTGAAATTATTTTCTAATATTTCAGGATTTTTAGAAAATGGTTTAGGGGTCCAAAATTACAAATATAATTCTGGGTTTTGAAAAGTGAAACAAAACAGGCCTTAGGACCGAAGTCCTAAGCCTCGGATCCATTTTTATCGGTCGGGTCTAAAGACCCTCAGTCTGGGTGATTAGGATGCTCGATACTAGGTTGAGATTACCCGTTTGGGTGTATAAACCCATCAGTCCTAGATTAGCTTGGGGTTAAGTCCCTCGATCGAAGTGTATAAACCTTATAGTCATGGATTAGCCTAGGGTTAAGTCCCTCGGTCCTAGGTTTAAGAATTCTTGGTCCTGGGTTGAGACTCTTTGGCCTTAGGTTTGGACATCTCTATCTTATGTTCTAGAATCCTCAGTCATAGGTCGGACCTCTTGGTCTTAGATGAAAATCATCGGTTGAATTTCTCGGTCCTAGCTCAATAATATCGGTCGGACATCTCGGTCCTGTTGAAATTCTTAGTCCTAGGTCTCAGTCATAGGTTCAAATTTCTCGTCCTTAGGTTTCGATCTAGACCGAGGATCCTCGGTTGGATCTCTCGATCCTAGGCTAACAAGCCTTAGTCCTTAAGAACAACAAAGTTCATTTTTTAAAATTCATTTTTTTAGCTTGGATTCTTTGATCCAATGGTTTGGGTAGCTTCACAAAGCTCTGAGGAACATGTTGATCATCATCTCAATGTATCAATCAACCTAGATGATGTTCAATTTGTTCAAAATAGTTTGTGATTAAAAATTGAATTTTTGATTTTAAAGTTATTTTGAAGGGAAATGAACTACTCAATAGCTTCGTTATATCTCATATACACTTGATTGTCAAAATATGAACACTAACTATTATTTTTGACTAAATCAAGAACTCAAAATTTTAATTTCATTTTAAAAATTTTGATTTTGATCAAACATGATTCAAACAGTTGTCCAACATCATTACAATCATGTTAGGATGCTTTCTAAGTTATGATTCAACAGAATTAGCCCAAGAACAACAAACTATATTTTTGGATATAAAAATTCAAATTTGGGTTTTTGTTTTTAAGAACGATTGATTGATTCTATCTTACCTAGATAGTTTCTAAATGATCATAGGATCAATATTCAACCCTAAAACACCATAAACAACAATCATACAAGCTTATTCAATTTGAAATATAAAAATTTCAAAATCAAACTGTAAATATGAATTAGAGGGTGATTGAATTCTTACCAGTGATTGGAGAACATTCCTTGGACCTTAGGGAAGATGTTAGGATACTCAGATCCAAGCTTTAAGGCCTTATCAAAAGTTTTAAAAAAATCGAAAGCATAAAGCTTTAATGGTGGATTTCTGAAAATCGAAGATTGGAAGGTGGAGACTGAAGAGTGGATCTCTTACCTTCGGAATGACTTGGGGGATGTATTGATACTATCCCTAAGTCGGTTGAGGCCTCAATTGGATTGAATTAGCCAAAATCCATTTATGATATTTTGGTTGTTCTTCTTTAAGTTGGCCGGAATTGGGATGAATCATCTTTATTCTTGTAGGAGAAATGATCACCATTTTTAAATCAGTTGAAATGATTGACTAATGAGAGAGATTAAAAAAGCGAAGATCAAAGACGGGTATTTGATTTTATCTACTCTGGCGTCGCGTTGGAGACGAAGGTGGCGCTCAAAACGACGTTGTTTTGAGCGCATTTTTATCGTTTCATTGGCGTTCCGTCAAGGCACCGTTGCGTATGAGCTACATGTTCCTTCCGTTGCAGCGAGCTACGCTGGCACACTTGGGTTGTTTGATGAGATCTCAACGCTCATCTAATGACCCAGTTTTTGGTTGTAGCTTCTTTTTCGAGTTTCAACTACACCCAATCACAAATTTTTTTATTAAATTCTAAAGAGTTTGTTTGAAATGAATTTTTCTTTCACCCTTTTGTCTTTAATTTTGATATTTTTAAATACAAAAAATATTAAAATAGATAAGGCAAATATTTTACAATTTTTTTTTTTATATTTTTAGGGTTAAATAAATAATTGTTTAGAAGAAATGGATACATTAATCCACTATAAATTATTTATTTTGTCCCTTTAATTTTTTTAAAATTATTTTGAGATAGAATGAGTACAACATTTATCTCAAATATTTTTTTTTTTATTTTAGTCTTAATTATTAATTAATTTAATTAATTATTACCATAGTTAATTCTAATTAATTGTTTTAATTGTGTTTTTGGTAATGTGTTAATTATTTTGATTTTTTATTTAAAAATAAATTAAAATAATTATTTTAATATTATAAATTAGAGTGTAAATTTTTAATGCTTACAAAAATAAAAAAATACATATTTAAAAGATAAAATAAAATAAAATAAAATAAAACTGAGTAAATTTAGTTTTATAAAAACATCATTTTATGCCATTAATGAAATGTAATTATTTAAAGAGGATGACAAAGAATTATATAAAAGAATAAAAATCTTACCCAAAGAGATGGGACAGTGATTCAAATTCTACCTCAACAAAGAATAACTAAATTTAGAACAAATCATATAAAAGTTCTTTCACAAAATATGAAAGATATTTACTAGAAAACACGTTGTTATCTATCGATTTTTATTTTAATCTTTATCAAATCAATTTCTAATCAATCACTTCTCACCAATCATATCATTCATTTCATTAATCAAAATACTAAAATACCCTCTAGTTTAAATTATTATTTTATATTTTATATTTTATTTATATATATCAATACCTTTTAAGTCTTTTTATCAAAATTAATCATTATCTTCTCAAAATCATCACTCATCGTTCATTTTTCTCTCTCTTGATTTTTTAAAAAATCCATAGATATTTTATGTATATTTATTAAATTTTAGTAATTATCTTTATTTTTCTCTTAAACTAATTTTAGTCTAATATTGAATAATTAAAATTTAAAAATGAATTAAACCAGCATTATCACCCACCGAAACACCAAATAAAATATTTTTAAAAACTAATGTCGAAAAAAAAAATGAGACTCATTTAAAGAATTAAAAACCCAAGATAAAATGAAGTCTAAGAAAAAGTAATAAAACAAATGTCCACCCTAGCTCATTTAGGGCATATGACTTTCATTAAGAGACGTGTGATTTGTGAAAGGGACTGCAATACTTAATTAAACCTAGGACATCTTTCTATAAGATATGGATGCCGTGGCACCATGTTGGCAGTTGTTTTCCAGTCGGTGTTCAAAGGATAAGCCACGATCACCGGTCATATATATTACTCAAATTATTTTGTCAAACAAATTACTAATTTACTACTGCCATTTTCTTAAACATTATATATATTTTTTTATGGTAAAAGACAAATTACTTTACAAATACCTTTTTAAAATATTTAATTTAAGAAAAAAAAAAACATTTCATTTAAAGATGTGATGAATTTTATGGTCAAGTCTATCTTAATTTAATAATATATAAATATGTTACAAGTTGATGGTTTTTTCCCTTAGTTTAGTCCATTTCTCATGATAAAAAATAGTCATGTATTGACTATAAATTTTTTTTTTATTGTATTTATTTACAAAATATAATTTATCTTTTTACAATGAGATTTTGTCCATTTATTTTTGATTTTTTTTTCTTACGCTTGATTACACTTGTATTTATACAGTTAAATTTATATGTTTTGTAAAATTAAATTTAAATGAATTAGAACTTAATTCAAAAAAATAAATAGAATGTAACTTATTAAAATAATTCAAGTAAAAAACATTTTCTTAAAAAAATAATCTTCAATATTTTTGTAAGGATGTTTTAAGTTGAATGAGAGATTATTAATATAGTATTGTATTCACTTTATTTATTTATTTATTTATTTATTTATTTATTTATATATATATATATATATATATATATATATATATTAAGTATGATTTTAAAAATAGATAATTTATAGGCTAGTTGAGATAAAGAAAATTCTATATAAAAAAAAGCAGTAAAAAAAGAGGTCACTAGTAAAAAAAGGATCTTTACCGACGGTTTTTCCCGAAGATTTTGTAAACCTCTCCTTAATACTCCCGAGAGGAACAAATCCTTCGGGATTAAAAATAGATTCCGAGAGGGGTGTAAAACCTTCGGGTTTATTAATTATTACCGAAAGTTCTACAAAGAACTTTCGGTTTTTACCCTCCCAAAAAACTCCAAAAAATTCTAAGTGTTGGATGTGGGTTAATTGCGAAGGTTTTTGTAAAAACCTTCGGTTTTGAAATCCCTGGTTTTTTAATTGCGAAGGTTATTCAAAGAACCTTCGGTTTTACCTTTTTTGAAAATTTCATTTCCGAAAGTTTTACAAAGAACCTTCGGTTTTGCTCATTAAAAAAAATTATAAATTTGGTTATGGTTTTTCCGAAGGGTCTTTAATAAACCCTCGGTTTTGAATAATATCAAAACCGAAAGTTTTATGAAAACCTTCGGCATAAACCTCTATAAATACAAACCCTAACCCTTCTCTTTTTCATTCCACTCATTTCTCCTTTCTCTCTCTTCCGCCGCCGCCTGCCTCCTCCAAGCCGCGGGTTCTTCTCCTCTCTTCAGGTAATTTGTTTGTTTTGGTTTTTTTGTTTTGTTTATTGTAAGATTTAGATTTCTTAAGTTTATATATATATATATTATAGATATAGATTTATGTTAGTTTACGTTATTTTGTTTGATTAATATATATATACATATATATATCTGAAATGCATTTAGGATATGGGTGATTCAACATGGAAGAGACTTCGGCAAACACCGGAGAAACTGCATCCGTGTTACCAGAATCTGATAACACAATCAGAAATTGCGGCACGTGAGGAAGAGGTCAGAAAGATGACGCTGGAAATGGAACAAATCCGATTAAGGGATGCCGAAAGAGGTCGTTTGCTCAGTGAAATCAAAGCGGACCGGGCCGAAATGTCTCAGAGATTAGAGAATCTCGAACAGGAACTTGTCTTGTTGAGGAGTCGACTGAATCAACCACCCCCTCCTTCCACCCCATCTAATAATTAATTTGTAGATTTATTATGGGTTTATGACAATTAATATTTAATTTTATGCGTTATGTTTTAATGTTTATGAATTATTGTTATTATGTTTGTTTGGTTTGGTTTAATATGTTTTAAATAATTATGCTTTTCACCTTTTTTTAATAAAAAACCGCATCGTCAAAACCGAGGGTTTCTTTGAAAACCTTCGGATTTGACCAATTTTTTTTTTAAATATTGAGGTAAAAACCGAAGGTTTTCAAATAAACCTTCGGTTTTGACCATACATTAAAAAAATCAGATTTTTTTCTAAGTATGGGGAAGGGTAAAAACCGAAGGTTTTCAAATAAACCTTCGGTTTTGACCATACATTAAAAAAATCAGATTTTTTTCTAAGTATGGGGAAGGGTAAAAACCGAAGGTTTTCAAATAAACCTTCGGTTTTGACCATACATTAAAAAAAATCAGATTTTTTTCTAAGTATGGGGAAGGGTAAAAACCGAAGGTTTTCAAATAAACCTTCGGTTTTGACCATACATTAAAAAAATCAGATTTTTTTCTAAGTATGGGGAAGGGTAAAAACCGAAGGTTTTCAAATAAACCTTCGGTTTTGACCTTACATTAAAAAAATCAGATTTTTTTCTAAGTATGGGGAAGGGTAAAAACCGAAGGTTTTCAAATAAACCTTCGGTTTTGACCATACATTAAAAAAATCAGATTTTTTTCTAAGTATGGGGAAGGGTAAAAACCGAAGGTTTTCAAATAAACCTTCGGTTTTGACCATACATTAAAAAAATCAGATTTTTTTCTAAGTATAGGGAAGGGTAAAAACCGAATGTTTTCAAATAACCTTCGGTTTTGACCATACATTAAAAAAATCAGATTTTTTTCTAAGTATGGGGGAGGGTAAAAACCGAAGGTTTTCAAATAAACCTTCGGTTTTGACCATACATTAAAAAAATCAGATTTTTTTCTAAGTATGGGGAGGGTAAAAACCGAAGGTTTTCAAATAAACCTTCGGTTTTAATAATTCCCAAAAAACTTCTGATCAAGGTCAAGACCGAGAGATATATTTAAAACCTTCGCAAATACACATCAAAACCGAAAGTTAATTTTATAACTTTCGGTTTTAACACTACCTAGTTTGTTCAATTATTTTGTTTTTAACCCACTAATCTTAACTTCTAACTAATATAATCATTTTCGTGTTCTATTTTAAAAATTAATATTTTGTTTCATGTTCAAATATTTATGATTGTGTTTGATTATTATAGAGAAGTCTATATGAATGTTCATGTTTGATTATCTTATGAATGTAGATAATTTTTAATCATATGGATTGTGCAATATTTTAAAGACATCAAATGTGGTAAATTAATATTGTTATAGGTCATTAGAAGGTGAAAAACCAAAGAATTTAACAATTTGTCAAGTACTAATTCCGAAAGTTATATAATTAACTTTCGGAAATAACCATCAAAACCGAAAGTTTTCTTTAAACTTTCGGATTTTACATCTCTCAAGAACGAGGGTTTTATATAAACCCTTCGGTTTTGATGGATATTTCCGAAAGTTAATTATATAACTTTCGGAATTAGCACTTGACAAATTGTTAAATTCTTTGGTTTTCTACCTTCCAATCTAGACTCCTAAGTAATATAATCAAGTGTGTGTTTTTATTTTAAAAATTTAAATTGTCTTTAATGTTAAAATGTTTATGAATGTGTTTGATTATATATAGAAGTATATATGAATGTTTATGTTTGATTATCCTATGTATTTGTGTAATGTTTGATCATATGGATTGGGAAATGTTTTAAGGATATCAAATGTGTTAAATTAATGTTGTTCAACGTTATTAGAAAGTGAGAATTCAAATAATTTAACAAGTTCTCATGTTGTAAAACCGAAAGTTAAATATATAACTTTCGGAAATATGCATAAAAAACGAAAGATTTACCAAAGCCTCTCGGAATTTGAACATTAAAAACCGAGAGTTATATGAAAACTCTCGGAATTTGAACATTAAAAACCGAGAGTTATATGAAAACTCTCGGAATTTGAACATTAAAAACCGAGAGTTATATGAAAACTCTCGGTTTTTGATTATAATAAAAACCGAGAGTTTTGATATAACTCTCGGTTTTTATTATAATCAAAAACCGAGAGTTTTGCTATAACTCTCGGTAACCATTTATTTAATTAAAAAAAACCCTCTCTTTCTCTTTTCCCCGGCCTGTTTCTTCTCCGCTTTCTCCCTCTCCAGCCGCTCCTCTTCTCCAGCGCCGCCAACAGATCCGATCGACGCCGCTCCCTCCGGTTGAAGAAGACGACGCCGCCTGTAGAAGACGACGCCGCCTGTAGAAGACAACGCCGCCAAGACGCCGCCCCTGTTGAAGCCGCGAAGACGTCTCTCCGCCTCTCCGGTTGAAGATCTGCCGCGGCTCCTGTTGAAGATCTGCCGCCGCGCCTCCGCCGCTTTCAGCCGCGCCTCAGCCGTGCCTCCGCCGACGATTGAAGGTCAGTTATTGGATTTGAGGTTTATTTATATATATTAGTGTTATATATGTTAGATTTTAGGGTTAGTTTTTAGGATTTGTTAGATTTAGGAATTATTAATGTTATTATTGAATCTAATTGAATCTGTTTGAATGATAGATTTTAGGGTTAGTGTTTGAATTTGTTAGTATTAGATTGATGTTATATATGTTAGATTTGGTTTGGAATGGTTGGATTAAAGTTGATATATGTTAGAATCTGTTTAATTTAGGATTATGGTTTGATTTTTGTTTGATTTAGTTTAGATTGGTTTGATTTTGGTTTGATTGAGGTGTGATTTTGGTTTGATTTATGTTTGATTTTGGTTTGGTTTATGTTTGATTTTGGTTTGGTTAATTGGTTTCGTTAAAAATTGGTTTATATTGAGTTTGATTTAGGTTTGGTTAATGGGTTTGATTGATGGTTATTGATTTTGATTTAGGTTTGGTTATTAGGTTTGATTAATGTCAAAAATTGGTTTATATTGAGTTTGGTTTAGGTGTGGTTATTTGGTTTGATTGATAGTTATTGAGATTGTTTGAATTAGATTTGATTTTGGTTATTAGATTTGGTTTGAAATTGTTTGATTAATGTTAGATTTAGGTTATATGTTCAATATTTTGGTTAGATTTGGTTTTTATATTGATTTGTTAGATTAGGTTTGTTAGATTATATTTTGTTTGGATTTATGTCAAATTTAAGTTAGATAATATGGTTTGATTTTGTCTGATTTTGGATTAGGACCGTCCGTCTCTTGAAGATCGCCGAGGTTATTCCACCTTCAGCTGCCTCCTCCACCGTCGCCGCCACAACTGCTGAAAAAGGTCAGTTTTTAAGGATTTTTATGTTGTTAGGATTATATTTGATTTTAGGTATGAATTGAATTATTTGAATTATATATGATTGAAATAGTGTTTTACTAGGTTTGATTAGTTTTAAAAATGGGTTAGATTAATGATGATTGGTTATTTGAATTAGGCAAGATTGAAGACTGCCGTGCTAGATTGGTTAAATTAGGTTAGATTAGATTTGAAATGTTTAGGATGAAATATTGTTTGTTTAGGTGGAATTTGGCTTGGATAATGTTAGATTAGGTTTGAAATGTATATGAATGACATATTAATGTTTGTTTAGGTGAAATTTGGCTTGGATAATGTTAGATATTGTTGAAATGTATATGAATGAAATATTGTTTGTTTAGGTTGAATTGGGCTTCGATAATGTTAGATGAAATTGATTATTGGTTGGATAATGATAGATTAGATATAAATTATGTTAGCATTATGTAAGCCTAATTAATTTAGTGAAATATAAGTAAATAATAATGCGGGTTGTGTTCCATTTTATTAGAAATATGGAAGTACCCGATAAAAGCTGGATGACCTTACGTCGAGATCATCCAGATTACGAGGAAGGCGTTGACAAATTCCTCGAGTATGCTGTTAGGAATACATCCCGACAAACCGTGAAATGTCCCTGCGTGAAATGTTTGAACACGCCGTTTATGGAAATAGACGAAGTGAAGACTCACCTCATTGTTTATGGAATAAATGTGCATTATCAGTATTGGTATTTTCATGGAGAAAAAAGACGTACTACTCAAGTGGTGAATGACGATGTCGATGAAGATGCCGATGACTTCGATGATGATGATGATGATGACGATGATCAGTCGGAGGATGCCGTGCCGGAATTCAACGATGCGAGACCGGAGATGAATAATACAGTTAATGAAGAGGTCAACGAAGAACGTTATATGCACGAATTTATAAACGATATGTTCCCCAACGTTAATGACGTCCCGGATAACGATGAACCAGTCGAAGATGCGCATAGATTTTTTAAATTGCTTGATGATTGCAAACGGCCATTGTATGAAGGTGCTCGAATAACGAAATCATTGGCACTACTGAAACTACTTCACATAAAAAATGTATGTCAATGGACGAATTCTTCGTTCGATATGTTGTTGCGTCTGCTTAAAGACTACATATTACCGATTGACGCTCAATTGCCATACTCATACTACGAAAGTAAAAAATTCATTACTGATATCGGGCTAAAATATGACAAGATAGACGCATGTAAGAACAACTGTATGCTATTTTGGAAGGACGACATAAATGAAGATTCTTGCAGAGTTTGCGGTCTTTCAAGATGGAAAGTCGACCAAACAAGTGGGACAGTTCGGGAGAAGCAAAACGGGAAATTCATTCCAAAAAAGGTGTTGAGATATTTCCCTTTAATACCAAGACTGCAAAGACTATACATGTCCTCAAAAACGGCTCCAATGATGAGATGGCATAAAGAAGGAAGAGTTGATAGTGATACGTTGAGACATCCCGCTGATTCCTTAACATGGGAGACGTTTGATGAAAATTATCCAGATTTTGCTTCAGAATCTCGAAACGTAAGACTGGGTTTATCAAGCGATGGGTTTCAGCCATTTGCAAATGGGAAAAAATCATACAGTGTTTGGCCGGTTATTCTCGTTCCTTATAATGTGTCACCCACGACTTGTATGGATTCTAGCAATTTCATCTTATCTATGTTAATTCCGGGTCCAAAGAGTCCGGGAGATGCAATTGACATATTTCTCCAGCCATTGATCGAAGAGTTGCATGAACTGTGGCAAACAGGTGTGAAAACGTTTGATGCACACACCTCGCAATACTTTAACATGCGAGCGGCGTTGTTGTGGACCATTAACGACTTTCCCGCATACGCGAATTTATCAGGCTGGAGTACGAAAGGTAAATTTGCTTGTCCTTGTTGTAACAACGACACGGTATCCCTTCGATTGGTTCATGGTTCCAAACAATGTTACTTGGGTCACAGACGTTTCCTTCCACCGAAGCACAAATACAGAAGGGATAAAGAGTCGTTTGATGGTCGAACTGATTATAGGGATCCCCCTAGATTGTTAACGGGGCAAGAAAGTTATGAGCAAGCACGAGACCTAGAAGACATTATTCTTAGTGCGGATATGAGCAAGAGAACAAAGATATATCATGAAACGCGGGGAGACAATTGGAACAAACTTAGCATTTTCTTCCGTCTACCTTATTGGAAATCGCTATTATTGAGACATAATTTGGATGTGATGCATATTGAGAAAAATATCTGTGATAGCGTGTTGGGAACAATAATGAATGTGAAAGAGAAGACTAAGGATGGTCCTAAAGCGCGTAAAGACTTAGAACTCTTAGGCATAAAATCATGGTTACATCCTATAAATGATGAAGGAGTTGTTCATTATCCAGAAGCGCCTTTCACTTTGACATCCGATAATAAAATACGTCTTTATAACTTCTTGAAAGATCTTAAGTTGCCTTATGGGTTTTGCTCAAATATCGGGGGTTGTGTAAATTTGGAAGAGAAAAGGCTTTCGGGATTAAAGAGTCATGATTGTCACATTTTGTTGGAATATCTAATTCCTTTAGCAACTCGTGGATTGCTTCCAGAGTATGCGTATGATGCGTTAGTAAATTTGTCTCGTTTCTTTCGGTTGTTGTGCTTCAAAGAGTTGATTGAAGAGGACCTGGAACAATTGTACATGGATATTACATTGACACTTTGCAAATTTGAAATGATTTTTCCGCCGTCAATCTTCGACATCATGATGCATCTCCCGGTTCACTTGTCATTTGAGGCTTTGCTTGGAGGACCTGTTCAGTATCGATGGATGTATCCCTTTGAACATTACATGGGTACAATGAAAAGATATTTGCGGAATAATAACCACCCCGAAGCCTCTATAAGCGAGAGCTATCTTGTTAACGAAAGTATTAGTTTATGTGCCAGGTATATGGAGGAACAAGATCAAGAAAATGCACAACCTGAAATCTCGGGGATTTCAATATTTGCATCATTGGAAGACCTATCCAACGGAAAAGTATACAACTTGGATTATATCGATCGAGTGACAGCTCATTCTTACATTTTGAAAAATTGTCCCGAAGCAGAACCTTTTTACACGTAAGATTCAATGTTGCTGTTACTAATTAGCATTAAAGAGTGTTACTAATTAGCATTCGATCTATTTGCAGAGATTATAACAACGAGTCCAGTGGAGAAACGTTTGCCGCATATTTCAAGCATCGAGTGAGTAAATTACAAACCATATATCCTAACTCTTCTTATTCATATTAACAACTACATTTCGGATACATATATAGGTCGCCCATTTAGCAGAAATTAACGACATATCAAGAGATCTCAAGATCTTAGGAGAAGGTCCAAGTATGTACTTGTCTATGTATGTTTGGTGTAAAGTAAACGGATTCAAATTCTGTACAGAAAAACACGACGAAGGTTTGACAACTCAAAATAGTGGGGTGGTTGTTGAGGGGTACAACGGATCTGAAACTATGTCATACTACGGAGTTTTGACGGATATAATCGAATTACAATACTATTCTCATAAACGAGTTGTTTTATTCAAGTGTAAGTGGTTTGATACACACTCGGGGGAACTAGGAGTGAAAGTGGATAAATATGGCTTCGTAAGTGTAAATGTAAACCGAATTTTGAAAACCCAAAGTCAAGACCCGTATATATTGGCGAGTCAAGCAAAACAAGTATTCTACGCCCCTGATATGTCAGCCCGACCCGGTTGGAAGATTGTGACAAAAATAAAACCGCGGTTTACAAACATATAGTTGAGATTAATTAATTAGGTAGATTTAATTATGTTTTTAACTTTATATTCATTTTTATTACTACTTTATTTCAATTATTCACTCATTTTTATTAATGGTGTGAAATTAGGAATGTCTGAAGGTCCTAAAACAACTTGGAAGAGTATGAGGAAGACACCCAAGAAATTGGATAAGAGTTACCAAAACCTACTTGCCCAATCCGAGTCGTTAAAGCGACGAGGATCGTCTTCTAGAGACCAACCACCGATTCCTGTGGTCCCGATAGCTACTGCGCCTCCCCGAACATACGAGACTGAAGACGATGATGACCTCACAGAGTTTATAGAGAGCACATTTGCTGATAACCTGCCTAGCGATGAGGCTGAAGACGAGGGTCTTGAGGAGCCTACCGAGGAGCAGGATGACGAGGAGGAGCACGGGACCACTCCCGACCCATCATCGACAGGTATTTCGTTTACAAATTAGTTAGTGTTTCAATTGATTGACATATTTAATTAAGATTTTGATAATTTTGAAGAATCTTCTGCCCGCAAGAGAAGGGGGAAGAACAAGAATATAGCGCTGTCTAAGAGGCTAGAGGGGACGAGGATCCCTCTAACGTTTAGAGAGAAGGATGGGAGGCCAGGCGGTACAGACGTGGGAAGGACACGGTGGTCTAGACATGTGGGGTCGATTATCCGGGACCCCGCAGCCGTCTCACACCGTCTTCTCAAGTGGAAGGCTTTAAGTGCAGACCAATTGGATTCACTGTGGACTGCTATCAAGGTTAATAATTATTACTTGATTATACATTACGTCATTAAATAATTATTTTTCACATTTGGATGTTATTTTTTTCAGGATCCGTTCGAAGCGACTAATGGTGACATTGAGTCTTTTCGAACGACGTGGTTGGGACACGCCAATCAGATATGGGATAGATGGCGGTCGGATTTGAACAAAAATTATATCCGCGTCCACAAAGGAGACGAGGCGGCGGTACTGGCTAATCCTCCACCGGACTACGATCGAGATGATTGGGAGTTTGTGTGTCGCAACCATTTCTTCACAAAAACGTTTAAGGTACGGTTTCATAATTCAAATAAGAGTTGATATTAATTAATCTAACTTCATTTGTTATTTCAAATACAGAGACACAGTACTACAAATATGAAGAATCGGAAGAATCTGAAATTCCCGCATCGAACGGGAAGTAGACTGTTTGCACAAATTGAAGACGAGTTGGTAAGTACATTATTTGTAATAACTTAATATAAAGATTGTTATTAATTATATAAATCATTTATTTCAACAGGCGATTGAAATGGGACGACCACCGTCTGTAATTGAAGTATTCAAGAGGACCCGTACACCAAAACCGACACAAGAAAACCCAACACCCGTCCCGGACGAACACGTGCAAGAGAAAATTGTAAGTGAATTGAATATGCCTAGTTTTTTTATTATAGAAATGATATTTTATTTGAATTGTGCAGGCTGAGATGGAGGAGGTTGTTAGTAACGAACCGGGAATATCTGATTTTGAATTGACGGAGAGGGTG
Organism: Impatiens glandulifera; assembly: GCF_907164915.1. Lineage (NCBI taxonomy): Eukaryota > Viridiplantae > Streptophyta > Magnoliopsida > Ericales > Balsaminaceae > Impatiens > Impatiens glandulifera. Next base: position 91,427,173 of record NC_061862.1, read on the forward strand.
TTCGGACAACAAAAACACGGGGTCGTCTTCGGAATGGGATCAGGCGTCCGGCCCACACAATTTCGTGAGGATCGTCGTAGTGGAAACAGTTCACAGCGAAACAATGAGCGATTGTTAGAAGAGAATCAAATGATGAAGCTCAAGCTGGAGGAACTGGAGAAGAGGGATGAAGAAAGAAGGCGCAAAATGGATGAAATGAAAGCGAGAAATGAAGAAATTGTGGAAAGAATGGAGAGGGAGAAGTCAGAGATGAACGCAAGAATGGAGAGAATAGAATTGTATATGAGGCAAGGACCACCTCCTCCCCCCACAAGCTAAGGTTGTTTCGATTCAAAACATTTTTTCATTAGTGGTTGAATTTAGAACAGATTGTTCGGAATATTAGTTTGGTGTCGAATTTTGTAATGTTCATGATCAATTAATGTGATCGTTTAATGTATGTTGCATTTCTTTTATCATTGATATATTGGTTTGGTGGCTGAACAGGTTTTGGTTTCGAACAAAATAATCCGCACATTTTTAAAAATTTACATGAAAAAACCGAAGGTAAAAAGGAAATCTCTCGGGTTTTCTCTTTGTGGAAAAACCGAGAGATATTAGAAAACTCTCGGTTTTTAGCCGAAGAGAAAACCGAGAGTTATTAGAAAACTCTCGGTTTTCATATAAGAGAAAACCGAAAGTTTTGTAATATCTCTCGGTTTTTCCACAAAGAGAAAACCCGAAAGTTGTGTGCAAAACCCTCGGTTTTTCCACATAGAGAAAAACCGAAAGTTATTTGTAAAACCCTCGGTTTTTCCACAAAGAGAAAAACCGAAAGTTCTTTGTAAAACCCTCGGTTTTTTCACAAAGAGAAAAACCGAAAGTTCTTTGTAAAACCCTCGGTTTTTCCACACAGAGAAAAACCGAAAGTTATATGAAAACTCTCGGTTTTTCCACAATGAGAAAAACCGAAAGTTGTTTGCAAAACCCTCGGTTTTTCCATACAGAGAAAAACCGAAAGTTATTTGTACAACCCTCGGGTTTTTCAAAAAGAGAAAAATCGAAAGTTCTTTGTAAAACCCTCGGTTTTTCCAAAAGAGAAAAATCCGAAAGTTTTCATATAACTCTCGGTTTTTCTCTTTGTGGAAATCCCGAGAGAGTCATTACCGAGGGATGGCGAGAGTTACTAAAACCTTCGGTAAGGTCTCTTTACCGAGAGTTATATGGTCAAAACCGAGAGTTTTAACTCTCGGTTTTGACCACTTTTTCACCAGTGGGTGAAAACCTAAACATAATAATGTTGAAGAGATAATTGAGGATTCTCAATCAAATTAAGTTGAAGTGGTTGCTGATGAAAACAGAGAGGAAGACACTCAGGCTAATCAAGAGGAAAAAGAGAATTCAAAGATTGATATAAAGGAATTCAAAATTGTTGAGGACTCTAAAGTTGAAGCTGAAAAAAATAAAGACAATGCTCTCGAAATTCAAGTTGAGAACAACATGTTGAAGAGCTCAGAAATTCTGAAGAATAATTTTTTCTATCAAATCAAAACGGGTTCATATAAATGAATAAATCAAAATGAGAATATGCAGTATTCATCAACCTCTTCAGTTCATCCCTTTTTATTACAAGAAGAAGGAGAAAGAAAGAGGAATGACAAAGGGAAGAGGAAGACAACATGTTGAAACATAGATTGGTATAAAAATAAAAATCCTGATTGAGATAATTATGATTTGTTATAGTTTGTAATCTCTGTTTTTTATGTTTAATTGCTACTAATCAGGTGTTTTAAGGTCGTTTGATTGTCATATTTTAATCATAGTTAGAGTTTATATAGCTTTGATTTTTGACCTTTCCACTTTTAAAATTTTAATGAAATGGTATTAACCGTTTTCCCCAAAAAAAGTAGATAATCTCTGAATTATATAAAAAATGATAAAATTCCAAATAAAATACGTATCATGTTAACCTAGGGCTGCAAATGAGCTGAGCTCAAACCAGCTTAAGCTCGAGCTCGACTTGATTTAGTATTTATTGACTCGACTCGAACTCGAGCTCGAACTCGAGCTCGAACGAGTTTATAAATTTGAGCTCGAACTCGACTCGATTATTTATCTACAAGCTCGGCTCGACTTAAAACTCGAACACAAATCAAATTTATTTTCAAAATTTATAGAAATTAGGAAAAACATATTTATCCACTCATTTCATTCATATTTTTCGGTTATTTTTTAAATCCACTAAAAACAATTCAAGTCCACAAAACCTTAAATTCCTGAATCAAACCCGATGCCTTTCTTCCGCTTCCATAGACTTATTTTCTGTTTATCTCTAATATTCTTTTTACTTAAATTCACTACTTTACAATAATATATGTGAAACAAGATTATAAAAATTAAATAATCAAAGATCAAACAAACACTTTATTTTTATTTCTATCATGTAAAAGACTAAACTCTCTCTTCTCCTTGTTAAAAATCTACACGCAACAAATCTAACATTTTCTCTCTCTCACACAGTCACACACATAAAGTAGAGTGTGTGAACATACAATAGACACAAAAACTACAGATGCAAATTCATCAAACATACCCAAATTGAATAATCGAACGACATTCATGCCTACTCATTAAAATAAATATCTTGAGCCTTTAGCATAACACCACCTAAGAGATAAATATTCTATTTTGTATACTATAACAATTGTGATATAAGATTCTAAAGATTTGACACTTGCACTTCCTCATGGACAATGGTCCTTTGTTCTGCATTGTCAATTAAGAACGTTCATCTCCCAGATTTCAAATGGCAGCAGCAACGCCAATCAACCGTACTCGTCAACTCTTCTTCCCCTACAACAAAATTCGGTTATATGAGTCAAATCAACCAAACCGTTAATAAAATCCATGAATTCCCCACTCCCCACCGTTGATTAATCGCTTCCTCCACTGCCACCACCGCCGCCGCCAACACTAATGGCGCCACCAACATCAAGTACCAGAAGCTGAAACGGGTTTTTACACGAATGTGGAAACTAATGAAGATAGAATCTTTCAAAGTTGTACATGCCATAGAAATGGTGAAGAATGAATAAAAATAGATGAAGAACAAAAGAAATAAACGATGAAAAATGAGCGAAAGAAATGAGAAAAAATGAAGAGATGAAGAGCAATTTAGATTAGATAAAGAGACACATAAATACATTAAGAATCAGGGTTTTATTTTAGGGATTATGGGCTTTCATATGGGCTTTGAAGAAAAAGAGAGGGAAGATAAAAATATTATTTAAATTTTGAGTTTTAATATTAAATAAATAAATAAAATATTATATATTATGAGACTCGAAAAAAGTCGACAAACCATCAAACAAACATTATATGAGCTCAAGCTCGGCTCGAATATTAAACGAGTCGGCTCAAACTTGGCTCGAATATTAAACGAGTCGACTCAAACTCGAACTTAGTCAAAGTCAAGCTTTAACCGAACAACTCACGAACTCACGAACGAACATCTTAACTGTGGAATTTGATTGATATCCACTTACATAGGATTTTCTAAATCAGTCAATTTATGGGCATCAAATTAATAATAGTTAAATAATTCTTTTAGAAAAAATTAATTAATTTCTTTACATAATCATTACTTTTTATTAAGAGTACATGTATAATCAAATTAAAATAATAAATATGCATATATTACATTTTATTTATTTTTAATCATCAAATCACTTTATCTATTAATTAAAATATTTTTATTTTATTTTTATAAATTTATATTTAAAAATATATTAATTCAATCAATTAAAAATTCAAATAACATATTTTTTTTTATCAAAATAATATATTTTTTAAATTAAACAAAAATCCCAAATAACAAAAACATCAAACTCTCTTAAAACTCATATTATGCTGGACTTTTTTTTATATAAAAACATCTATCACATCACAAAATTTAAAATATTTGATCATTTAATTTTTTTAATTAAAATATCATTAATTTTATTTAAAAAATTATAATAATTCAATTAATTAAAAACTCACCTAATTTATATTTTTATTAAAATTAAATTTACAAACAAAAAATGAATAAAAATCTCAAATAACCAAACATAAACAAGTTCTAAATATTTTAGTTAATAATTTACTATTAGTTAAAAACTTAAAATACACTTCTATTGAGATAATATTGATATTCGTTTTACTTTACCTTTATGTAAAAAAAAAAATCTTTAGAATAAGATACTTCTCAATTAAATTTACTCTTAAATTTTAAATTATAATAGTTATCCACATACTGTATTCTATTCATAAAAGTGACTAGACCAATTTGTCAAAACTGACAGAATTGGAATGTAACTAACTCTTAAAGCAATGTAAAGTCAGAATTCCAACTAAGGTAGGTTGGAACCTAGAGTTTATTTACAAACATTTAATAATATTGATAACATTTTACTCCATTTGAAAACATTTTTTTACTCTATATTTAAATCAAGATATATAAATTATCAATAGATTTTTTTAAGATAGATATTTAATTTATTTCATTATTTGTTTCAAAATATTGTTAAATGCTTAAACATGTTTATATTATTCAACTTATTTAAATAGTTAATAGTTAATAGTTAATAGTTAATATTGAATATATTAATATTTTTAATCATTTTAGTTTTTTATTTTTATTTAATTCACCAAATATTTAAATATATTTATATATTTGATTTATTTATTAAAATACATGATAACTTATTCGATAAAAGAATGATTATATTCAATACATTTTAGTATATATATATATATATATATATATATATATATATAACATTTAAAAGAAATTGAATAATATTTTTGTCGGTTATATACCTTAATCCTAAGGGCTGGTTTGATCTTGGATTTTGTAATATTTGTAGAGTTTTTGTCAAAAAAAAAATATTATTTGTTTTAAAATTTAAATCAAGATATATAAAATTATCAATAGATATTTGTTGGAGTATTTTTAAATTTTGAACTCACCTAGCTTTAATAATTTAGCTTAAATAATCAAAAATGAAGAAATTCTTAGATTAAAGTTTTAATTAATTTAACATACTTGATTTCGATGATTGATGAGATAATGATTTTGATAATAAATTGATAAAACTAAGTTCAATTCTTGTTAGTCATATCAATTATAAAGATATATTTATATAATTGAGATCTTATGTGGTGTAGTGGTAAGTACTTTCACCTGTTATGCGGGTGACATATGTTCGAATATTAATAATGAGAGTCTGTTTTTTCTCTCTTTTGGAATCAACAATTTCTAAAAGTTTGATTTCTTGAATCAATTTACTCTCTTAGTTATTTTATTCTCGTAATTCACTAAGTGAAGTTGAGAGATAATAACATTGTGTTGTAAGTTGAACATAGAGTGTTCTGTTCAACAGTGTGTGCTAGGAGTTCAGAACAGACGGTCAATTAAGTAATGAGTTTCCTTCTGAGTTTGTGTAGTGTGTTCTATATAAATCAAATTTTTTTAGTGAATATTCTTCCGGTTGTGGAAAAAGGGGTGACGTATGAGTTTTATCTCCGAACATCCATAAAACTACATGTGTTTACTTTCTGTCACTTACATTCAGTTGTCTAAAGTTTCAAATCCAACAAAATCTTCCGCATTTGAACTTGTTCAAAAGTTTGTGAAAATTTGCGAAAAATATAAACATATTTTAACAGAATAAAAAATGAATCGAAATTGTAAACTGTTAACAATAATAAGACCCAGTCTTTATTGGCAACACCGATCCTAACAATATTTAATTTATTTCATTATTTGTTTCAAAATATTGTTAAATGTTTAAACATGTTCAGCTTATTTAAATAGTTAATATATTAATATTTTTAATCATTTTAGTTTTTTTTTATTAATTTAATTCATTAAATATTTAAATATATTTAATTTATTTATTAAACACATGATAAATTATTCAATAAAAAAGTGATATATATATATATATATAACATTTAAAAGAATTTGAAACAATTTTTTTTGTCGGTTATATACTTCAATCCTAAGGACTGGTTTGATCTTGGATTTTATAATATTTGTAGTTGTTTTTATCAAAAAAAATCTATTATTTGTTACAAATATGAATTTGAAATTTTTTTAAAATAAAATTAATTTAATAATTAAAATAATATTAATGTATTAAAGAGAGTTTTAAAAAACAAAAAAAAACTTGAAAAAACCAAAATCAAACGAGCTCTTAGGCCAAACTAATCATCTATGTCCTGTTAGTGTCTAGCCCATATTCAGACCGGAATGGCGTTCAAATGATAATTTATTTTAAAAATAATTTTATATTTTAAAAATATTAAAAAAAATAAAAACATAACAGCCATGAAAAAAGGAAAATATGTTGAAATATTACCTCATGGCAAGATGACCCCACCACAAGGATTGATTTTTTTAATTCTTAATTTTAGTGCCAATACGTAAGAGATTGAGTTGAAAATTATGGAATGCATTTTACAATTTTATCCTTTATTAATCATTGTTTGTTATTTGGGATTATTTCCTTTTAAAAATAATTTGACACTTTTATAAATTTTTCTAATAATCATTTTTTAACGATAATATTATTTATTTTATTAACAAAAATACAAAAATACTTTTTATTTTAAATTTTTATTTTTTTATTTTATTCATATATATCAATACTCTTTAAGTCTTTTACAAAAAAATTAATCATCACTTTTTCAAAATCATCAACAATCGTTATTTTTTCTTTCTCTAAGTTTAAAAAAAAATTCCAATCCAAACAAGGTATAAGAGTATATTTCCATTTTATTAATAAGGACGTGTTTAAACAAATGAAGGAATGATATTTAAAGATAACTCAAAATGGAACAAGCCCCAAGATCAAACAAGGCCTAAAAAGATAAAATTTAACTAGAGTTAAATTAACCCTAGTTAATATTTAACTACATAAGGCAAGCACCTCCTTATAAATTGCAGGATATTACAATTTCCATTTCGTTCATTATCACTTTCTTCACCTTTACGCTGTTGATGCTCACAATCTCTTTTTAACTTTATTTTCCTCTAAGTTCAGGTGCGATCTATCTCTATATTAATGTACAGATTATGATTGTTTTAGATTTTTATTATTGATGATCTTATTATAAATTTGTTGTTGAAATGATGTTCAGAAATGGCAGAAAGCGGGAACGGGAACGGAGATTTGACGTTTCCGACGCCGGCGAAAGGAAGACATGGATTGACTAAGATCCATACGCATAGGAAGGGAAACGGCTCCGGCGCCGGCGGTGTTTGTCATGATGATAGCGTGCCGCCGGTGAAAGCTCAGACGATCGATGAACTTCATTCTCTTCAACAGAAGAGATCTGCTCCTAATACTCCTATTAAGCCTGTTCAAACTGGAGCATCGCCTCTCAAAACTGATGAAGAACGCCAGAAACAGCAGCTACAATCTATCAGGTATTTTTATTTTATTATTATAATTTAAATTATTTATCTGAATACTAATTAACAGCATTTATTGAATCACCCAAAATATGGAGCTATACTGAAAAAACTATTCATATATTATTTAGTCAAATATTTGTTTAGTTAGATCTTATTAATAATAATTATTTTATCAAATTAAACAAACACGAGGCCTCGAAATACGGGACACGTTTGAATTGATGTTTAATTGGACTAAGAGATGAATTACTCTGAGAGGTTAGAGAAAATAGAAAAACAAACAGAGCTTTAAGACGCAAGAAAATATGCTATGTCTGATTTTGAGGTGGGGGTGGGACCCACTAGTTGTTGGGTGTCTTTACTCTTTTGATTCGGACGGCTCTGAAAAACATATCCGGTTATCGGACCAAGGAATGGAGAGAGACACGTGGAGACACGTGCAATCCGTTTGATTTTTTTAAAAATAAAATATATCATCATTTATTATTATTTTTTATATTTTTCTTAAATTTAATATACAATATATATATATATATATATATTAATTAAATCTTAAATGCTTTTTTATTTATATAATAATATAAAGATTGATAACAATAAATAGTAAAATATTATGTAAGTTAGTTTTACTTTATTAGATCTTGTTTAATCTATAATTATTTTATCCATTATAATTAATTTAAATTAAATTGTTTAATTTATTTAAAATATTAAATAATTTTATTTATTTATTTAAATAAACATTAAATTTTAATGGAAATTCAGATTTAATCTATATATGTTGACTTATATTTTAGTTAATTAATTCAAACCTTTAAGTGGTTTGTTTAATTTATATTATAATTTATGATTTATAGATGGGTCTACAACAATATTGTATGAAGAAATAATCTTAAATAATAAATATCAATTTTGCATATATTTTTATTTAAATGGGTCTGGTTTATAATGTGGAATTTATTTATCTTTTATATTTTATAAAAGAAAAATGTGATTGAATTACTTTAAAATTTGGATTTAAATTTTCTATTTAACTTTTACATTTGCAGGGTTACTTAAAAGAGGGTTTGTGGAGGAGTATTGAGAAAATTCATTATTTGTTTGGACTTACAAACATTTGGAAGAATGCTTCTGAATTTGTGGATTGTTACTCCCAAATTTTAGGGATCACAAATTCAGTATTATTTTTGTTTGTTTTTGAAAACATAATTACATGTAAGTTAGGGTATTGATAGAGTATAATCGATGTAATAGGATAGGCGGAAAACCTTAATTATATTAACAATATTCCCGCCTAAATGTTCAAAATTCTGTTAACTAACCGTCAATTGTTCTATTTTTAGTGCAACATTGGCATCATATGTAAGGGAAACTGGTCCCAAGTTGGTGAAGGGGGATCCGACAAGGCAGCCAGAGACTCCTAGGATATCTCACGTGCCACAACATTTTCACGTGACTCCCACCATCAGTATCAGTGATAGCTCTCTCAAATTCACTCATGTCCTTTACAATCTCTCGCCAGCAGGTTAGTGTGATCTTATTATATATACATTTTATTTTCAATATTGAAATTATTACTAATTGATTTTTGTTGTTGTTGTGAAAACAGAGTTATATGAGCAGGCGATAAAGTATGAGAAAAGTTCGTTTATAACATCGAGTGGAGCTTTGGCGACTTTATCTGGAGCTAAAACCGGAAGATCGCCTAAGGATAAACGTGTTGTTAGGGATGAGACAAGTGAGAACGATCTATGGTGGGGAAAGTATGTCTTTCTTTCTCTCATTTTTACGTGTTTATTAAAGTAATTTAAATTCAAAATCAAAAACCTGAATCTTACACAAAAGTGAGGCATATTGGATCTTACATTTGAACTTGGATGGAAATTACAGAGGATCTCCCAACATTGAAATGGACGAGCATACTTTCATGGTTAACAGAGAAAGAGCTGTGGATTACCTAAACTCCTTGGACAAGGTAAGTACTAGGTAAAATAAGGTTTAATATTTCAATTGACCATATGGGTTTTGCTCGGCATAGGTTATTTTAGGTTTTTCAAGAAACATTTGCTATTATTGACTTAGTTCATCCACTAAAATACCCTTAATCTAATTTTATTAAATTTAAATTTTAAATACAAAAATTCATTTGTTATTATTGAAAAGAATTGATTGATGCAATAATGCAATGCAAGCCTAGGTATTGTATGCCAAAAAATATAAAAAAAGGGCCTAAATCTTTTCTATATTTTATCAGGTATTTGTTAACGATCAATTCCTAAACTGGGACCCGGAGAACAGAATCAAAGTTCGTATCGTATCCGCGAGGGCTTATCATTCACTATTTATGCATAACATGTAAGTGAACATGTCATTTCATAGGAATACAATATTTGGTTATTTGTTTGTTTGAACCAGGTTTCTATATATGGCCTCTTCACCAAGATAAGTTTCTAAATTATAATTTGTAATTGGGTTAAATAAAATAAAATAAATGAAAACTTGCGTTAGAATATAGCATAACCGGGGTCGGATGACAGGTGTATCCGACCCACCTTTGAAGAAATGGAGGATTTCGGTACTCCGGACTTCACAATATACAATGCTGGGCAGTTTCCTTGTAACCGTTATACACATTACATGACATCATCTACTAGCATAGATATTAATCTCGGTAGAAGAGAAATGGTAATCCTCGGCACTCAATACGCCGGGGAAATGAAGAAAGGTCTATTCAGTGTCATGCACTATCTCATGCCTAAGCGTCAAATTTTATCCTTACATTCGGGTTGCAATATGGGCAAGGATGGAGATGTCGCCCTCTTCTTTGGACTGTCAGGTAAAAAAGTATAAAACATAAATCAGCATTGCCCCTATGACGCGATTAAACAATTATCATCCCCTACGACGACCACTCTTTAGCGACGATGAGTTGTTTTTTTTGTCTTGTTTGATTGTGTCAGAAAATTTGTTGGCTTACTTTTGTTCTTTTGTATTTTATAGGTACTGGAAAGACTACACTCTCTACTGATCATAATAGATATCTTATCGGAGATGATGAACATTGTTGGAGCGACAATGGTGTGTCGAATATTGAAGGTGGTTGTTATGCTAAGTGTGTTGATCTCTCGGGGGAGAAGGAACCCGATATTTGGAACGCTATCAAGTTTGGAACCGGTAACTAACTATCCTATTAACAAATTGAGATGTTTTTGTTTTTGATTCTTTTTAGGCCTTATTTGTTGATGTTATTTGAATGATGTGATTGCTGATGAAATAATAGCTCTTATATATAGTTGGGCTTGTTCCTATATTCCATCTTCAATCAATTTTTCAATCAATTTTTAACATTTAAAAATATTTTGAAAAACAGAGTATAATTCTCTAATTGAAACTAACATGATATTTTGATCACCTGTTTCAAATTGGTTTTCTATTTTGTTAGTGTTGGAAAATGTGGTGTTTGAAGAGCACATTCGAGAGGTGGATTACTCTGACAAATCGGTGACAGAGAACACCCGAGCAGCTTACCCGATCGAGTTCATCCCGAACGCAAAGATACCGTGCGTGGGACCGCACCCGAAGAATGTAATACTGTTAGCTTGTGATGCATTCGGGGTCCTTCCACCTGTCAGCAAGCTAACCTTAGCTCAGACCATGTACCATTTTATCAGTGGCTATACTGCCTTGGTATATATATAATTTTTGTTTCTGTATGATATGAAAGTAAAGAAAAAAAAGTCTTATATTAATAGTGATCATCATCATAATAATAATAATAAACTCACAGGTGGCTGGTACAGAAGATGGAATCAAGGAGCCACAGGCAACTTTCTCAGCATGCTTTGGAGCTGCATTTATTATGATGCATCCAACTAAATATGCAGCCATGCTTGCTACTAAAATGAAGCAACATGGTGCCACTGGCTGGCTAGTCAACACTGGATGGTCTGCTGGAAGGTTTGTTTGTAAATTGTAACTGTCAATCTTGCCTATCAAATGAAAAACCTTCTTTTTTTATGTGATCATTTTTTGTGTAGGTATGGCTCGGGGAGTCGAATCAAGCTGGCATATACCCGGAAAATTATTGACGCCATTCACTCTGGAAGCCTTCTTGAGGCGAATTATAAGAAAACTGAAGTGTTTGGTCTGGAGATTCCAACAGAGGTTGAAGGTGTTCCCTCGGAGATTCTTGATCCGATTAACACTGTAAGTCTAGTTTTAAACCGGTAATGTACAAAATTTATGAATTTTTGGAAATTTAGGTTGATTTGGATTATGGGTTTTGAATGACAGTGGGTAGACAAGAAGGCATACAATGAAACATTGTTGAAGCTGGCTGGTCTGTTTAAGAACAATTTTAGTGTGTTTACTGATCACAAGATTGGTAAGGATGAGAAACTGACTGAAGAGATACTTGCTGCTGGTCCTAATTTCTGATGGCAATATATAATATATTATGTATTTGGGGAGATAAATAAGTTTCTTTTAAGTCTGTTTTAATTAAATATGGGATGATGGATGTTATGGTTGGTGTCTCTTAATCTGTTATTGATATGTATTTTCTTTTGTATTAAGCTTGTCAAATTCTTATTTATCATAATCCCAACTAGTTTCAGTTGGCAAAGTATTGTTGTTTATGTGCTCTTAAAAGGTTTGTTTGTGTTTTCAAATTGGGGCTAATATCTACGAGACTTTTGAGTATGTTTGAGGATCAAATCATTTCTTTTTAGTCTTTTAGATTCAAATAGATATTTAGATATTTAAATTATTAAGTTAGGAGAGAGTTTTGTCATGATGTAAAAATGCCTTATTGAGTATTCGGTATGACTATGAGTGTGGCTATGTATTACCAAATTAAATTAAAAATAAATATATGGGTATTTATTTCATTATTGCTGGTATATCAAACATGTATTTTTTGAAATAGGCGTTCTGAATCTTAATAGACGCTTTCATTTTGGCCATGCTCGTGATAGAGCTCACAATCACGACTTCTTTCTTAATATCATATCAACTCTTACAAAAGAGAGAAATAATAATATTGTATATATATTTAGGATGAAAGAAATATTTAAATGAATTATATTAATAAATATAATAAGAATATATATAAATATAGAATAATATATTCCTAACGCCCCTTAAACTCAAAGTGGAAGAGGATTGAACAACTTGAAGACTAGATCTTGAAAATGTTGAGAAGAATGAGATTTAATAAAAATGTTAGCAATATGAGTTTGCGAAGGACAATCAATTTCGATGTGTTCTGGGTACATTCGTGAAAAACATCATTATAAGCAATCTGCGTAACAGTTTATTTATCACAGAAGAGATGAATAATAGAGGATGAAGGAACGCTCATATCTTGAAATAACTATTGTAGCCAGAGAAGCTCAGAGGTAGTATTCGCAAGAGCACAGTATTTAGATTATGTACTATAGTGATAAAAAACCGTTTGTTTCTTACTTTTCCAAGAAATGAGAGATGTGCCAAGAAAAAACAATGACGAGTAGTGTACCCACAATCAATTAGATCTCCAACTCAATCAATATCAGAGTATGCTCATAACTAAGAGTGAGCAAAATATAGTAAATGAAATAAAGTTCCTCTAATGTATCGTAATATATGAAGAATCACAGAGAAGTGAGTAGTACGAGGAGATGACATAAATTGACTTATAATATAGACATCATATACAATATCTAGTCGAGTGACAATAAAATATATAAGACTATCAACTAGTTATCGATAAAGTGTTTCATCACTTAGTGGAGTACCATCAGTAGCATACAAGTGCTCCGTGGACTCAAAGTGTGTGCTAACAACTTTTGTGTCAATAATACCAACCCGAGACATAAGATCACTTGCATATTAAGCTTGTGATAAATAATAAGATACTTCAAGTCCCAAGAAGTAACTTATATGTGCAAGTTTTTTCATTTTGAACTTTTGATGTAGAAAACCTTGAGATCGTGAATTCCAAATGTGTCATCACTAGTAATTATCATGTTATCTGCATAAATAAGGTACAACATTGATCTGTTTTGTGCAAAAACAATGCATGATCATAAAAGCTAGATTTGAAACCAAGATTACTAAAGGTGTAGCTAAATTTGGCAAACCACTCATAGGAGCTTGCTTGAGACCATAAAGAGAGCTTTGCGGAGTCTATAAACTTTATTTGGAGGATGATCATACTCAAGTGGAGGTTGCATATACACTTCTTCTATTAGTTCACCATTAAAGAATGTATTTTTGACATCCATTTGAAATAGTAATCTTTTGCTAGCAGCTACTGCAATGAGGCTACGAACCGAGGTCAATCGAGCGACAAGAGAAAAAGTTCTTCATAATCAATACCATATTCTCGAGTGTATCCCTTAGCAACAATGTGAGATTTGTACCGTTCAACTGAATCATCTACTCGTGTCTTAATTTATAAAAATTATTTGCAACCAACAATAGACTTATGTGAAGGTAAATCGACTAAGTTCTAAGTTTTTGTCTTGATAAGTGTTTGCAATTCTTCTGTCATTGCTTGTTTCCACAAAGGTTTGGACTCGAGAAAAGTATGAGTTGTTGGAAACGTTTGTGAGCAATCGACGTATTCACTCACAAACTCAAGATAACAAGACTAAAAAGGGGGAAGATATTTTATTTCATTTCATCTTCTTTCTGCAAATACAACTCTTCTATTTATACTAAGAAAACAAACTTTTAAACTTCTAAAACCTCCATGGCTCTTAAGCGGCCAGAATTAATGTTTATTAAGAAAATCATTAAACAAAAGATATAACTTCTAATATTAACTAGACCTTTAAACTTTCAGGTGACTTATCAATTTCTTAATTAATTTTATTTTCAACACTCTCCCGTAAAATTAATTATTCTTCGTGTAAAATTAATTATTCTTCGTGATTCCAAGCATACTCCTCATTCTGCTGAAAACCTCCACTCTAAGAGGCTTCGTAATAATATCTGCAATTTGATCAACATATTTAACATATTCAAGTCTGATCATTTTTTTCGTAATACTCTCTCGGATGAAGTGATAGTGCGTATCGATGTGTTTACTACTCCGATCATGAAAAATAGGATTCCTTGTTAGAGCTTGAGCAGACTTGGTGTTGACAAAAATTGTGGTCGCTTCATTCTATGTCAAATATATCTCTTTTAACAATCTTCTTAGCTAGATTGCGTGATAAACACATGTTATCATCACGACATATTCAGCTTCACAAGATGATACCGAGACTATCGCTTGTTTCTTCGAACTCCGCGAAATTGTATTAGACCCCATAAAAATAAAAATCCAGTTGTGTTCTTCCAATCATCTATATCTCCGACAAAATCACTATTGGAATATCCAACAAGTTGAAATTTCTTGGACGATTAATAAAGTAGTCCAAAATCAACAATACCTTTCAAATATCTCAAAATCCTCTTTGCTGCCTTCATGTGCTCCGTCGTGGGCACCTCCATGAATCGACTAATAATTTTTACACTAAAAAGAATATCCGCTCGAGTACATTTCAAATACCTTATACATCCAACGAGAATTTTGAACAGAGTTGTATCCACCTTTTCTCCCCTTTTGTTCTTGCTTAATTTAGCTCCAATCTCCATAGGGGTAACTACTGGATTGTTATTCGACATATTGAATCTATCTAGAACTTCTTTCACATATGCTTGTTTCCCAACAAAAATTCCATCATCCGATTGATGTACTTCTAATCTGAGATAAAATGACATTAAGCCAATATTTGTCGTCTCAAATTCCCGGGTCATATCATTCTTGAAATCTTTAAAGAGACTCGAATTATTTCTAGTGAAAATAAGATCATCCACGTAGAGGCAAATGGATAATCAATCTCCATTTTTATCTATTTTCACAAAAAGTGCATACTCATGTGGACATCTTTCAAATCCTTTCTCACGAAAGTAGCATCAATCCGATTATACCATGCTCGAGGCGCTTGTTTGAGACAGTACAAAGCCCTATTCAACTTTAATATCTTTCCTTCTTGTCCTTTCAACACATAGTCTTTTGGTTACTCCACAAAAATATCACACTCAAGGAAACCATTAAGAAATACTAACTTCACGTCCAATTGGAATATTTTCTAGTTTCTTTGTGTCTCTAATGAAACAAAAAAATCTGATTGTTTCTAGACGAGCAATTGGAACAAATACTTTATCATAGTCCACTCCGTGTCATTGTGCATACCTTTTTACGGCTAATATCACTTTATATTTTTCGACAACACTTTTGACATTCTTTTTCTCTTTGAATATTCACTTGACACCAATTGACTTTTGACCCGTTGGAAGAGAACTGAGTTTCCATGTATCATTTCTTTCAATGGCTTGAATCTACTCTTCCATGGCTTGTCTCTATTTCTTCTCTTACTAGCTTCTTCCAAACTCAAATGCGTTGTTTCGGCCAAAATACGTAACATAAAGACATCATTCATTAATTCTTTGTTCAAATTTTAAATAATCTAGGAGGCAAAATAACAATTTATCCAAAACCCGATTTAAATTAATCAAACATAACTAATTTAAAAGATTATTTATTTGAAAATTAGAGTCGCCAATAAATTTCATGAAAATCAATAAATTGATATGTGTACAAACATATTTATACTAGGGTTTCCAAAAAAAAGGGTGGTTCATTGTCTGTTTATGCTCGGGAAAGAGCTTTCCCGCTCTGTCCTCCACGCCCGTCAAAGGACGATTTTCGAAAATTCTACTAAAATAAGCAAAGTCTGAATTTTATAAATCCAATTATAACATTTATTACCTTTAATTAGTAGTCTAGGGGTCCTAAGCAAGAATGAGCTTTAAATAATTGTACAAAATTATTTAAAATAGTTGTGTATATGTTGCTCTAGTATCCAGATTTAACAAAACATGAAAATATCAGAGGAGAATGTTAAAATATAAAAATAAGTTCCGAACGGAGCCTTATCCAAAACATTGGTTTAGGAAATATCCCGAAAATATAAAAATATCATTTTATGACCTTTCATGATTATTTGAAAATGGGTTCAGGTTCCAAACTTACTAAAATAATTTTGGATTTTGAAAAGTGAAATTAAACAGGCCTTATGATCGGAGTTCTAGGGTCTATGGTTGGTTTGGCTGATCTAAATTCGGTAGAGCTTAGTCAAGACACGGGTGGTCTAGACTAGGGCTCAGTCGCATGGGTCAAGGGACTAGAGAGCTCGGTCCTGGGCTTAGGAGGATCGGTGCCAAACTCGGGTGGCTCAGTCGTGGACTTGGGAGGCTCGGTCCCAAGTCAAGTCTACCGGTCTAAGTGCTCGGTCTTAGGGTTAGGTAAATATCGGTCCTAGGTCAAGTGAGGGCGCAGTCCTAGGGTTATAAACATCGGTCCTAGGTTAGGGTTAATGTCAAGTTTACCGGTGTTAGGTCAAGTGAAGGCTCGGTCCTAGGGTTAGATTCATGAGTCCTAGGTTTAGGGTTAGGGTCAAGTTTACCGGTCCTATATAAAATGAGGGCTCAGTCCTAGGGGTAGAAACATCGGTCATAGGTCTCGAGTTAGGGTGCAGTTACTAGTCCTAGGTCAAGTGAGAGCTCGGTCCTAGAGTTAGAAACATCGATCTTAGGTCTAGGGTTATGGTCAAGTTTTTTGGTCCTAGGTCAAGTGAGGGCTCGGTCCTAGGGTTAGAAATATAGGTCCTGGACTAAGTGAGGGCTTGGTCCTAGGTTAGAAATATTGGTCATAGGCTAAAGGGAGTGTTCGGTCCTAGTTGAAGAACATCGGTTATGGTCCTCGATCATAGTTGAAGAACACCGGTCCTAGGTCAGAAAACTCGGTCTTATGTGCGTTTTATTGGTCCTGGGTTTTGACCTAGGGTTCATTTTCTCGGTTAGGCTGAAGAACAGGACTGAGGATCACTAGTTCTAGGCTAAAATCTTAGGACCGTGTGTTCTTATTTTGATACAAGTTTAAGAAGTCCATAACTTTTGATTGGGATCATCAAATCATGATCCGTAAGGTACAGTAAGTTCATATGATCATGAAGAACAAAAGCTCTAACATAAATCACGATTTTAATGTCCTTATAAAGATCAATTTTAAAACACCATTTTTAGGTCAAATTTTGGGATCTTTCAAATTAGGCCATTTTAAGATCTGATTTTTGTTCCATTAGCTTTGAAATGATGAATATAGTTTATCTTAACCAAAACAAGAACATCATAACATCATTAATTTTTTTTTTTGAAAATTGAATCAAAATCCAAAAAATTTTAAAAACAAGATTTGATCAAACATGATCAAAGTGATGAAACAGTTACTTGAAATTTATCATAACATGTTAACAAACATGTATAACAACTAATTGGATCAAAAAATTCGGATTAAAACCAAGAACATAATTTCAAAAATTCAACTTTTAAGTTTTAATTTTAAAATTTCAGTTTGATCAAACATGATTACAGTTGTTTGAGATTCAGTCTAACATATTAACAAACATGTATAACAACTAATTGTAAACTCAAGAACATGAGATTTTAAAAAATCCAGTTTTCGAATTTTAATTTTCAAATTTTTTGATTTAAGTTGATTTGATCGATTCTCTTTCAACATAAAGTTCATACAAGATATGTATAATGATTCTCAACAAATAAATCACACAATCAAGCTCAAGGACAGATGAAATCCGATAAAAAATTGAAAAATTCAAATTTTACAATCACAGATCATGATACAAATGACATGGATGCATACCAACAACGGGAAAACACTCTTGGGGTGTGTTGGCAACTATTCAAAGGCCTAGATCGAGACTTGGATCATCGGAATATATTTTGACAAAATTAGTTTGCCGGAATCTCCAAAGCTTGGATTTAAACGATGAAATTGGTTGATTGTTGGATGATTATTTGATGATTTGGTCTACAGACCATGTGGGATTATTTATAGTGTATATAAGTCAGTTAAGGTAAGCCAATTCAAGACGGATTTGACCTCCAACGAGCTTATCTTTAAAGTTCTATCCAGCAGCTGACAGCCTTATCTAGGGCAAGATAAGGCTGGAGGATAAGGGCAAAATGAAAGCGTCGATTAGAGGAGCATGTGGCCAAAAAAGTCAAGGGATTTGATCGCTTATGGAAGAAGCTAGAGCTTCTAGAAGAATCGCGCCAGCGACGATCGCGAGTCCGGCGAGGTCACGATTCTAGTGGAGAAGACGAGTTAAACAACGTCATTTCGAGTGACAGAACGTTGGGTTTCGTTGGGTCCGTTAGCGATTAGACTAACGAGGTTAACAATCCCGTTAGTTAATCTAGTGAGGGTGCATGCGTGGCTCCGCTACATCCAACTACGTGGGAGCATTTGGGTTGTTGGCTAAAGCCTAGACGCTCATTTGATGGTCCAGAATCCTGCTGCAAAGATTAAAAATAATTTCTGCTACACTGAATTATTAGATTTTATTTTTATATAAAAAGTTTATTAAAATCGATTTTTAATTCCTTTTAAATTCATTTCTTCACCAAAAATTTTACAAAAATATTTCTGGAATCATAATAAAAATTATGATAATAATTTATTTATTTTTGGTATTTTTGGAATTTGGGCGTATTTTATTTAATTAGTTTAAGTCATGAATTAAACATAAATAATGATTAAATCACAATTAAATATTTTTAACCTCTTCTTTGGTCTAATTTGGATAAAATAAATATAATATTTTATCCTCAAATTAATTTTGGAATTTTGAATAATTTTTTTAATTAGGATTTAATTATTACAATAATAAACCCTTAATTAAGTTTTAATTCCTTCTTTAAGTTATTTTAAATATAAAAATTCAAAATGTTATTTTAATATTATTAATAATTATATTATTATTTTAAAATAGAGTAAGTCAAATTTTCATACTTACAATTATGTTAGAATATCCTTCCTCTCAATATGAATAGTAGAAGAAGCTAATCATAACGTGATTTTGAATTGGTTTGACAAATATTTTAATGTGATTATAATTAACTTGGTAAGGCAAATTGTTTCTATAATTCCTCTATAGATGTCCTGATAGTGGAGTAGTTCAGGAAAGTTCCTCTGAGAGTCTATTGAAGAGGAGCTAATGGACGAGGGCGAGCCTTAAAGGCCTTTAAAAGCTTCATCACCTTCAAGCGTATTTTTCTTACTAAATTGTGCCACTCTCCAACAACACCCTCGACACATCAAGGTGACCAGCGATACACGCATAATAGAATGTAACTGAGAAAAAAGGTCACATATATTACTTTTGGGATGCTCAAATCCAAGTTTTAGAGCCTTATACAAAATTTTCAAAAAATCAGAAGCTTTGAGCTTCAATGGTGAATTTTTGAAAATTTTAATTCTAGGCTTGAGATATTATCTGTTGCCTTTGGAATGACTTAGGAGCTGTATTTATAGCATCCCTGAGTCGGTGGAGGCTTCAAGTGGATCGATTCAGCCAAAAGCCATTAATGACGTTTTGGTTGTTCTTTCGACCACTTGGCGAAATAAGGATGAATCATCCCTATTGAAGTAGTAGAAATGATCACCGAAGAAAGGTGATAATTTCGGCTTTTGAATCATCCGAAAATGTGAAATATCGGCTAAGTTCCAAATTTGAGAATCAAAGGATTGGACTTCATCCTTATCATCCCAACGTTGCGACAAAGAAGATGGTGGCGCATGAAACATTGTCATTTCATGCGCTTTAGCGCGTTCCCTCAACGGTCCGTTAGAGATCGAGCGTTCTGTTAGTGTCTCGGCTAACAGGCGTTAGTCGATCGTCTGCCTCGCGTATGCACACGTCTTTGGCCACATCGGGCTATGTGGGCGCACCTAGAGCGTTGGATCATCCAACGCTCATCCATCAGTTGTGTCTTCGGCTATATATTCTTTTCCGAGTTTCGGCTTCACCCGATTACTAGTTTTATTTTTATTTTAAAACCTTAAGGGATTATTTGAAATTGTTTTTTACCCTTTTTGCTTAATTTTGATCTTTTTAAATACATAAAATATTAAAATAAATATGGAAAATATTTTACCAATTTATTTGATTGTTTTGCATATTTTAGGGTTAAATAAATAATTTTGGGGATGAAATTAGTACCTCATTTCATCCTAAATTATTTATTTTAATCTCCTGATTTTTTTCTAAAATTATTTTAAGATAAATGAGTACAATATTTATCGCAAATAATTTGTTGTTTTATTTTGACCATTTTCTTTAATTAATTAGGCTTTAATTATCATAATAATTAGTCTAATTAATTATTTGAATTGGGTTTTGGCCATTGTGTAAGCATGAAAATATAGCATACCCTAATTTATAATAATGATTGAATTTTTAATTCAAAATATTCAAAGGAGAAATCCAAATTAGGGCTAATTATTGTGATAATTATACCCTAATTAGGAAAATTTATAAAAATTCAAAAATAATTTGAGGTTAAAATATTGTATATATTTTACCCAAACTAAACCCAAGAAGGGGTTGAAATTATTTAATTGTGACTTTCAACATAAATTATGTATAGTTTAAGGCTTAAAATTATTAAATAAATACCCTAAAGTACTCTAAAATATCAAAAAATAAAATAAATGAACATCATTTTTATTATGTTGTCAAAAATATTTTGTGTATTATTTTGGTGAAGAAAAAAAACGCAAGAAAGGATTAATAATTTGATTTCAAATAATTCTTTTATTAAAAATATAAACTGATAATCCTGTGTGGTATAAATTATATTTAAATTTTGTAGCAGGATTTAGGGTCATCGGATCAGCACTAGATTTTAGTTAAAATTACGGATTGAATAAATTTAATTTAGATTTAATACGAATCGAACAAAACGGATTGGTATTACCCGTTTGCTCACCCCTACTAACAATGACCCCAAATAAAAGGAACAATGAATAGGATACATAAAAAGAATCAAAATAATTTGATAGTGAAAATTACTATCTTATACTAACTAAAGTCAACATGCCAGACAATCTGAAAATACTGACCTTCACAATATTGAAATTAATGTTTTCCTTCAGACTATTGAAATTAATGTTTTTAATTAATTATGGTATTGATTAGGATAATATGGAAGGTTTGAAATTAATGTTTTTAATTAATTATGGTATTGATTAGAACAATATGAAAGGTTATAATTTACGTTATTTAATTCTAAGACTATCCACATCAGAGTATCAATTTTTTTTATTTAATACCCTGCCACGTCAGCTTAACACCTATTTTAACATCCACTTTTTAACATATCCTATAGCAGAGTGTTATTCAAGGTATCAAAATTAGTTTTTTACTTTCTCTCACTTCCACATCATTTATACATAATTTCATTTTCTTAACCATGGGTAATTCATCATGTTTTGGTTCAAAGGTTGTATATTTGGGTTTTGAGCTTGATTTGGGAAGTAATTTGGAAAGAAGCTGTAATTTTGTGAAGGATCCATGAAAGAGTTTAAAGATTTCAAAAGAAATGTGATACAAACAATGATGATAATATAGTAGAAAATTTCTGAAATTTTTTGGTGTCCAAATGACTCAAACCAAGTCTTTATTTATAGATCTTGAAAAATAAAAAATAATGATATATATATATATTTTGATAAATTATTATGCAAAAGTGTATTTAAAAAAGAAAACAAAAACAAAAAGTAACCACCAGCGCTGCCACTTGGCACGCTGTGATTGGGCCACATCAAATTTGGTCCCGTATCAAAATTTGATACCCATATTTTAACACTTAATTTTGATACTCTGCTGCACCATTTGATATTATTTTAACACCCATTTGATACCTTATTTGACACCCTGCTGTGGATAATCTAAGATAGAGAAAAGATTTATCTTGATTATATATTTAACTAGTAATTGTATGATTAAATAATAGAAAATAATAATATTTCATTTCTTTTTGTGACCTTCCTTCCTTATTTTTCTATTCAAACTAACACAGTGGTATTAGAGCTTCGAGATCGATTCATTGCAATGCTATGAGATTCTTGACCGATACGAGGAGCCCAACTTGTTTTCGACGGAGAATATTATAATTATTGGAGTGTTATGATGAAGACACTTATACTCTTATAAGATTTGTGGGATTTGGTGGAGAACAGACACACTGAAGATTAGGATGTCACAGGATCATCAGATCGGTCATCCGATAAAAAGTTAAAGGAGAACAAAAAAAAGATATGAATGTCTTGTTTATTATTTAACAAAGTATCTCTCGTAATCTTTGTCCGAGAATAATAGGGTTAATACATTGAAGGAAGTGTGGGATATATTGCAAAAAACTTTGAAGGGAACAACAAAATGAAAATAGTGAAGCTCTTGACTCTCAAACGAGAGTTTCAAAATTTGAGGATGAAAGAGAATGAAACACTACAAGAGTAATTCTCAAGGGTGGTCAAAGTAGTAAACCAAATCAAGTGTATTGACGACGATTTCACCGACAATACGGTTTACGAGAAGATTTTGATAAGTCTTTCTCCAAAGTATGACAATATGGTGGCCATTATTAAAGAAATAAAAGACGTCTCGTCACTTAGTATTCACGATTTGATGAGTTCTCTTGAGATGCATGAACAATGGATGAAGTGACATACTGAATCTTCCCTCAAAAGTGTTTTTCAATCGAAAGTGAGTGTAAAAGAAGATTCTACTGAAAACTCGAGTAAACATCAATATTCTCGTGGCAGTGGAAGTTATGGAAAAGGTTGAGGGCGTGACCAAGGGGAGGTAGAAACTTCCATGATAACAAATTTTTCCATCTATAAGTTTAGTGTAAAAATTAAATTTTAGTATAAACATTTAGATATTAAGATATAAGTTGAATAATTTCAAAATTTAGCATGCATTATTTAAGATGAAATTTCTATAATTCTAACCATCTATCATACAATAATTCCTATATTTAAGAGGCTGGGGACCTGAGGTATTCACCTATTTTTTTAGAAAACAGTTAAAATTATTTCATTAAAATCCCAAAAATGGGAGGGTCAAAGATCAAAGTTAGACAAACCCTAACTATGATGAAAGATGATAATCAAACGACCTTAAAGAACCTGATTAGTAGCAATTAAAAATACAAATAAAGATTACAAACAAATATTATAAACTGTATCAAATCCCAATTATCCTAGTCAAGGTTTTTATTTTCATAACAACCTGTTGTATCAACGTGTTGTCTTCTTCATATCATTCCTCTTCCCCTTCCTCTTGCAACGAAAATGAGATGAACTGAAGAGGTTGATGAATATTGTATATTCTCATTTTGATTTCTTTCTTTATATGAACCAATTATGATTCAATAGAAATAATTATTTTTCAGGATTATTGGGCTCTTCACATTGTTGTTCTCAACTTGAATTTCTAGATCATTTTCTTCAGCTCCAGCTTTGGTATCCTCAACAACTTTAGATTCCTCTATATCAACATTGGATTTCTCTTCTTCCTCTTGATTAGTCTGAGTATCTTTCTCTCTGTTTTCATCAGAAACCACTTCAACTTAATTTGATTGCGATTCATCAGCTATCTCTTCAACATGATTAGGTTGATTTTCCACCTCATTCTTTGTATTGCTTTCTTCTTGTGCAGAATTCTCTTCATCTTTTGTTTCCTGTTCCTTAACCACATTTTTCTCTTTGATTATAGGCACATCTGTTTTATTTTCCTACATCTTTACTTTCTAACTTGTATAAATTTTCTAATCTTCTTCTTTAGCCAAATTACATTTTGGGCTTAAATGTTGGAAGATATTGCAGAAAGAGTATATGTCTGGCATCCAATCAAATGTGATTTTCATGACAGTAGGTTTTCCTCTTATGTTTTCTACTATCATACTTTTCGGTATTGTGTTTCTAGATTGTACCTCAATACTAATACTAGAAATTGAGAGGAGCTCTCCTCTTTCAATAATTGGGTCCATGTATAATGGTCTACCCAATAAACTTGCAAAATAACTAAGGGCTTCAGAATTGTAAATATGTGCATGTATATTCAAGAGCTTGAACCATATTTGTGCAGTTTCTTTTGGCTTACTCAATAGTCTCAAGTCTTCCGACCAATTTCTTAACTTCATATAGTTGGATCCTACATTGTCTCATTCCTTTATATAGTTTTTATCTACTTCAGTATGCAATTTAAATTCAAATTGAGATTTTAGTACCTCCACTTTTGTCTGTGTATTGCCCAAGTAGATTTTCCCTTTATAGGCATGATTTTTTTTTTTTTACTTTTTTGCATTGTTTTCATTCAGACTTCATTAGTATTCCATGTCGAGTTTCTCCTGGTAGTAAATGACTTAGATTTGGGGGCTTTGATTAGCTCATTCATTGTAGCAACCGACCATTGAACAATTTCTTCATATTTTTCTTTTTTTCAGCAGATTATAGTCTTAAAGATAGTGGATGTTGAGTTGAATTATAATTTGTGTGCTTTGTCCTTATTAATGACAATTTCTTCCATTTTGGCATGCATAAGGATCTTTATAATCTGATTCTTGAGCCCAAACAGATTAGCTCTTCCGAGCTCATTCATTATCCCTCTGTTTTCCTGCATTATTTTCTACAAGAATTTTTCCAACAACAGTTGTATTAGATTACTTACTTGTGCTGTTATCTTGTTGTTCTTTGCTAACTTCTTCAGCAATTCTTTCAATTTCTTTGATTGTTTCTTCGTTAATTCTTTCTAGCACAAACTCTATGACTTTTTTAGATTTATTACTTTTGTTCTTCCTCTTCCCCATAATGGTAGAAATAGAGTAATAGAATAGAGTAAGAGTTGATCATAGATATTCCGCAATCGAGGGCAAATTGCAGCAACAATTACAAATGCACAAGAAACCCTAGACTAGTGACACTTAATGAACGACGTAAGACAATACTGAGTCGCCCGCATCGATCGTGCCATGCCGCATGTACTTGTCGTTTCGCCCATACTAATCGTGCTGTGTCGCTTGTGTCGATCGCGCTTCCTTTGATTAATGGTGATTTCGACACCGATTTGATTACTAACCGCGCATGACAATATCGTGTCGTCCTGTGTCTATCTTGCCGCTGTGCCAATCGTGTCGTGCCCTATTCACCTCTTATTGTTCTAGGCTAGAAGAGGGGATCTGTCCACCATTGTTTACACCTAATTAGAACAAATATATCAAATATTACATAAAAATTTGAGTATAAACAAAATAAAAAATAAATAAATTATGATTCGAGAATGTGTTGTAGCTCCTCAATCAATTTACGGTGAGAATTGAGCATCATTATCAATTATTAAGCTAAGTGATTATTGCTTAACAAAGGAGAATATAGATAATTTAGAAATGATCACTTATGAATTAATTATAAGGCTTGACATATTATAGAAACTATTGGTCTAAACCTTTCCCTTCCCAACTCCACTGTTCTATCCACCATTCTTTATCTACTTTTATGAAGGATTTTTTTTTTAAGTCGAATGAATGTAAATTTGTAGGAGGTGGTTTAGATGATAAAAGAAAATTATTTAATATTTTATATAATATTGAAATTTTGTATAATATTTAATATATTTATCCTAATTAGGTGTTTGAGATATTTTATAAAAAAATTAATTATATATATATTATTGTTTATTTTAAGTAACCCTCTATTTTTGTCGTCTCAATATATTAAATTTTAACCTAAGAACATATAAATTCAAATTCTTTATTTTTAAAAACTAATTTAAATTAATGAAATTAAATTAAATATATTATTTAATTGCAAATAAAAAAAATTTAATGAAAAAAAATTTGGTATTAATTTAAAATGATATTTTTTAATTCATAAAAGACAAACAATAAATTGATAGAAAATTTAAAATAATAAAAATTAAAATGTTAAATAAATATAATAGACCTTAATAAATTAGAAATAATACTAAATCTAAATTTTCATCACTAATAATTATTTGAAAAAAACACACAACTCAAAAATCAAATTTAAATGTTAAGGATTCCTAACATTTTCGAATAGGCTCTTTATACATTTGATTTGTGTTGTAAATTATCGTATTGCCTGACATTAACTCAAAATATAGACCAATAGCAAACTTTTATTTATATATATATATATATATATATATATATATATATATATATATATATTATATCACACATTATATATTACACGAGGAGTGATAACACGAGGAGTGATAGGAGAGAATAATGTGTCAATATATTATCGGTTGGAAAAAGGATTAAAAGTGAAGAAAGATAAATTTTATTATTTTTTTTGTCAATCAAATTAAGCCACAAGCCACGTCATTTCCTTTAAAATTCTCTTTCCAAAATTCCCCCCATTATTTCTTCTATATTATAATATTACACAGTATATTATATAACACTTCCTTTCTAAAGTTAATTAAATATATTTTTAAAAATATGATACCTTATTTTCTAAACATAATATTTTAAATATATATATAATTTTTATTTTTTAAATATAATTTTTGTTAATATTATTTTATTTACCCATAAATTTCCTTTTTATAATAATGTGATAATTTTGTTCTTATTCAAAAACTATGTAAGATTATAAAAAAAATAATATGAATTTTACACCATATTTGATCCTCCCAATTATACTTGTATTTGATGATGAGACGTCTCTTCTTACAAAAATAACCCAAATTGAAATCTATAAATTCATTATTATAAGAGAATTGAAAATTTTGTTTATGAGATTTTAAATAAAATATATTCTTGTATTAAAGTTCTAATGAAAAATTGCATATATTACTTCTAACATTATTGGCATATAAATTTATAATAGGTATTAAGTCGATTATTTTTTTCGTAAATTGAATAAAATTAATAAATAAAGAACATTATGTGCTCATGCAACAAACATCTTTACCTAATCGAACCACCAAGTGTTTATATTATTTAGAATAATGATTAACAAATTATTAAAATTATTCTCAAATTAAAAAAGAAATGAACTCAAGAAAATAAATAATTAATAATTAAATTAAATTATATATAACAAATTAACAAACATATATACCTATTCCAAAAATCATAATCGAAAAAATAGAGTTCTTTTAATCAAAATCAACTAATAATAATAAAAAATAAATAAGTAGATATAATGATTTAATTAAAGATTTAGTAAATGATAATAGAATAAAATTAATATATTAAAAAAGAAAAAATAATTTGATTTAACCTAAATAAAATTAACATATCAAGAAAGAGGATTACCTGCTCATATATTCTACTGTACGTATGAAATATATAAGTAAAATAACTAAATAAAATAATAAAAATAAAAGTAATAGTTTTTTAATGCAAATTTAAATTTAATATTTAATATAAAATATAAAAGTGGTTTATAAATTAAAGATGAATATAATTCAAAACTAAAAATTATTTATAAATATTATAAGAATATTTAAAAAATAAATAATATTCTTATTATATGAAACATGAAAGTAAAAACTAAATAATATTTTGTATGTATTTAAAAATTAAATTAAAATAATATTTTATTATAGAGAAATCATATTTCTATAAAAACAAATAATAATTATGTTAAAATAATAAAATTAAAGAAATAGTTTTGATTTAAATTTTATGTATTTAAATTTAATTTTAATGACATTTAAACAATAAGAAAATAAGAAATATAATGCAAAATAAGTTTTTAATAAGTTTAATACAAATTTAAATTTAATAAAAATAAGTTTAATGAAAATTTTAAACTATAATTAAATAGAAAAAAATAATCTTAAAAAATTTTAAAAATAAATTATGAAAAAATTTTATACTAAATATTTTTTGAGAACAAAAAATGTGCCACAAGGATTAAACAAATATCTCTCCCCTATAATTAATGGAATATCCCTTTGTGTTTGTAAATTAACGATAAAAATACAAGTTTAATTCAAAATTCAAAATTATTTATAAATATTATAAGAATATTAAAAAAATAAATATTAATAGAAATATATCAGTAAAAAAATTAAATAGTAATTTATGAATTTAAAATATAAATATAAATTTTAATTATGTTAAAAATATAAAAATTAAAGTATAGTTTTGTTTTAAATTTAAATTATATTTGATTAAATACAAAAATGTAAAATTTAATGCACATTTAAAAAAATTTTAAAAGTTTAGTGGACATAAAATTTAAAATATAAAATATATAAAATATATAAATTAATAAATAAAATTTTATGTATTTTAAATTTTAAAATTATATTTTATTAAAAAAAAATATATGTATATAGATAAATATAATTTAATAAGTTTAATGCAACATTCAAATTTAAATTATATTATTATAGAAACATATGTTTGCGCATATAATTCTAATTACACTATACACATATTTTAATTTTAGAATATTATTATGATACCTTCTACGAATCAATTCAAACATATTAAAAATATAAATAGAATTAATATACATATAATTTATTTTATTTTATTATTAACATATATGTACACCTTAATATTTTGATTTAAATTTTATGTGTTTTAAAATTTAAAATACATATGATTAATAGAAAATTTTAAAATTTAATTCAAAATATATGTTTAATAAGTTTAAAATAAATTTAATACAAAATTTAAATTAAATATTAAATAAAACAAAAATATAATTTTAATAAGTTTAATGAGAAATATTAATATAAGTCTAATTCAAAATTATTAATTATAAAAGAATATTTAAAAAAGAATAATATTCTTAATATAAAAAATATATAATATTTTATATATAAAAAATTTAAACTAAAATTATATATATATTTTATTTAAAAGAAATAACATTTATATAAAAATTTATTATAATTATGTTAAAAATAATACAAATTAAAGTAACAGTTTTAATTTAAAATTAATTAATTTAAAATTAAATTTGATTAAATAAAAAAAATATTTTTTAATAATTTAATACAAATTTAAATTTAATAAAAATATATTTACTTTAAAATATATAAGTGTGTTTATGTATTAAAGATGTATATAGGTTTAATTCAAAATTTATAAACATTACAATAAGAATATTTTAAAAAATAAATAATATTCTTAATATAAAAATATATAATTAAAAAACTAAATAATATTTTATGCATTTAAATAAAAATAATAATAATTAAAGTAATTTATTCTATTTTTATAATTATAATTCAAATTTAATAAAATATGTTTAATACAAAATATAAAAACATGTTAATGAATTAATAATGAATACATGTTTAATCTAAAATTTATATTATATTTTATTAAATAGAAAAAATACCATTTTAATAAGTTTATTGTAAATTTAAATTTAATAAAAATATGTTTAATTCAAAATATACAAGTATTTTTATGAATTAACTATTAATATAATTTTAATTTAAACTTTAAAATTATTTATAAACATTAAAAAGTAAAAAAAAAAAAAATCTTTATAGAAATACGATCCTAAATAATATTTTATACTTTTAAAATTTAAATTAAAAAATAATTTTTGTTATATTAAAATCATATTTATATATAAAAATTAATAATTATCTTAAAAATAATATAAATTAAAGTAATGGTTTGTATTTAAATTTATGTATTTAATTTTTTTAATTTTAATTATGATTAAACAGTAAAGAATACAAAATATAATGTAAAATAAGTTTTGAATAAGTTTAACAAAAATTTAAATTAATGAAAATAAATTTAATATGAAATTTAAATTTAAATTATATTTAATTAAAAAAAATACAATCTTAATATGTTTAATGAAAATATGTTTAATACTAAATATAAAAATGTGTTTACAACGATGAATACAATTTTATTTTAAAATTTAAAATTATATATAAAACATTATAAGAATATTTAAAAAATAAATATTAATTTTACTATAAGAAATACACAAGTAAAAATTAAGTAATATTTTATATACTTTAAATTTAAAAAAATAAATTATATTTTGTTATAGAGAAAAAATATATTTATGTTAAAAATAATAAAAATTTAAGTATTTTAAATTTTGTGTATTTAGAATTTTTAATTTAAATTATATTTGATAAAATAGAAAAATGTAAAATTTAATACAAATTTTAAAAATATTTAAATTTTATTTGATTAAATAGAAAAGTGATAAAAATAATTGGAAAAATTTAATGGATATAAATTTTAAAAATATTTTTAATATAAAAAATAGATAAATAAAAAATATAAAATTTTATATATTCTAAAATTTTAAATTATATTTTATTAAAATATATATCTAAATACCATATTTAAATTTAAATTATATTTTGCTATAGAAAATAAATATTTGTGTAGAAATAAAATGAATAATATAATTTTATAAGTTTAACTTAAATTTAAATCATAATAAAAATAATTATGTTCAAAATAATAAAAATGAAAGTAATAATTGTTTAATTTAAATTTAATGTTTAATGAAAAATATAAAAATATTTTAATGAATTAACAATAAATATAAGTTTAATTCAAAGTTAAAAATTATTTATAAACTTTATAAGAATATATATAAAAAGATAAATATTTTTCTTAATATAAAAATTATTAAACTAAAAAACTAAATAATTTTTTTTATATATTTAATAATTTAAATAAAATAATATTTTATAATAAAAAAATAATATTTATATTAAACAAAAGATAATTATGTTAAAAACAATAAATATTAAAGTAATAATTTTATTTAAATTTTATGTATTTAAAATTTAGTTTTAATTATATTTGATTAGATAGAAAAAAATACTAAATATAATGTAAAATAAATTTTTAATAAGTTAAATACAAATATAAATGAAATTTTTTTTATGCAAACTTTAAATTACATTTATTAAATAGAAAATATTTAATCTTAATAATTTTATTGAAAATTTAAATTTAATAATTTTTTTTAATATTAAATATTAAACTAAATATAAAGGTATGTTTATAAATTAAACATTAATATAAGTTTAATTCAAAATTTAAAATTATTTATAAACATTATAAAACATTAAAAAATATATTTTTAATATAAGAATGTATAAATAAAAAACTAAATACTATTTTAATCATTTAAATTTTAAACTAAATTACATTTTTTTTATAGAGAAATCATATTTATATAAAATAATAATAATTAAAATAATTTTTTATTAATTAAAGTTATATATTTAAAATTTAAATTATATTTAATTAAATAAAAAAATACAATCTTAATAATAAGTTTAATGAAAGGTTAAATTTAATAAAAATACGTTTAATACTAAATATAAAAGTGTGTTTATATATTAACTATGAATATAATTTTTTTTTAAAATTTAAAATTATTCTAAATATTATAAGAATATTTTAAAAATAAATACTATTCTTACTTTAAAAAATATATAAGTCAGAAATAAATAATATTTTATATATTTAAAATTTGTAAAAAAATTTATATTTTATCATAGAGAAATCTTATTTTTATAAAAATAAATATAATTATGTTAATAATAATAAAAACTAAAGTATAATTTTAAATTTTATGTATTTAAATTTTTTGATTTAAATTATATTTGATTAAATATAAAAATGTAAAATTTAATGCAAATTATAAAAATATTTAAATTATATTTGATTAAAAGGAAAAGTGATAAAAATAAATTGAAAAATTAAATGGATATAAAGCTTAAAAATATTTTTAATATAAAAATTAGTTAAATAAAGAAATATAAAATTTAATGTATTCTATAATTTTATATTATATTTTATTGAAATAAAAAAAAATATGTACGTAAATAAATATAATTTAATAAGTTTAATGCAAAATTTACATTTAAATTATATTTTATCATAAAAATGTTTGTTTAGAAAATAAAATGAATTAAATAATTTTATAAATTTAGTGTAAAAATTAAAATTTAGTTTAAGCATTTAGATATTAAGGATAAAATATAAGTTGATTTATTTTAAATTTTAGAATGCATTATTTAAGTTGGAATTCCTATCATTCCAACAATATATTATACATCAAAATAAATTATTCCACTCATCTAAACAAAAATAATAATATAAATTTAGAAGAAAAAAACTTACTTCAATTTATAAAATTTAATCGTATAATGTGTCATAACAATATCATTCAATTAAAATATATATAGTGTTATTAAAACAATTATATATAATAAATTCAATAAACACATTTAAAAGATAATTACAATTAATATACATAATAAATAGGAGGACGGCAAAACCCTAGGTGAAGTGCGAACTGTGCGATCAACGTGCCGTGTGTGCCACGATATGCCGTCGCGATCGTAATCGTCGTTGAAGAAACCCTCGATCGCAGTCGTAAAGAAATCACACACCATTCGTTGTCGTGCGAACTGTGCCATCTGTGCGATTTGTGCGATCCGTGTTCCGTGTGCGTCGTGATTTCATCTCTCGGTCGGAAGGGTCGTCTTTTCGCAGAAATCTACTAAATCTACTCATCGATCTCTCGGTCAAGACTAGAGTACATCAGGAAATCAATTTCAAACATATGTGTACTGTAAAGTTGTTAAAAGCTTCGCTGACACGAATCCGTCCGTGTCGGCCACTTTAAATATGACTTTTGCAAACATCGTAGCTTCAGCAGTACGGGAAATTCCCTATTTGTCAACAGTTGGCACAAGCCCGGCCAACTCTCTTAATCGGGCAATGAGTGAATCCAACACATACTCCCCTGATCCTAAGATAGAAAATTCGAATGCAACTAAACTCCACATAGGCCCAGGAGAGAATCACACGAATATCCTCTTTGAAAATCATGGGTCTCCAAAGTCAGGAGGAAATGGTGGAAATCTGACTGACGTAAGCAAGAGCAATAATAAGGATTTTGCAGTCAACACGCCAGGTATGTTTTCTACCAATCCCAATAACACTCATGAGATGAATGAAAATGATAATAGAACTGTTAGTGGAATACATGCTGATAGTCTAGATTGTGATAGTCTAGGACATGCTATAGGAAAAGATAGAGTAGTTTTGGAAAATAGTCTAGGAAATAAAAATGCACAGGTCATTAACTCGTATTCTAATGGGAATCAAATTCAACTTGAGACTATTGAGATACCTGACTCAGACGAAGAAGCAGTGAAAGTAATCCAGAAAGAATTGGAAAGAGAAAGAATTAATGCAGAAAATCTGGGCGAAACAGGAAAAATGCAAAGAATGGCAGCGAAAGTATTGGGTAAAGAAATAGACCCGAGGAAATGGAGGGTTGGTTTTAATGAAAGGGCCAATCTGAAAGGACTTAGAAATCAGATAACGAAATTATTGATACTGGGAAAGAAAGGCCAAATCGTTTTAAGCAAAGAGAAAAGCCAACAGTACACAAAGCAGCTCAACCTACATTACCTACAAGACTGGAATCTCCTAAAAAAAGAGGAGTGCGATACTATTGTGAGCTGGTCTGTTGAAACTTTGAGAGAGCTCTCTAAATGCCCCAAAACCAGAGTCTACTTCATCAATAACAATTCTAATTGGAATGTAGACCAGGTCTGGAAGAAAGCTGAAAAACAAAGAAAAATTCAAGGGAAGGATCGGAAAACAGGGCAAAACCAGAGTAACGAGCAGAATGAACAACAGAAACAGAATGTAGGGCAGAAGAACATAGGGGAAACAAAAGCTGACAATCCAGTTCAAGAGAGGGGAAAGATTTTCCTTGGAACATTTAAGCCAAAAATTGAAATTATCGGTTCCCCTTTTGAATTCAAACTACCCCAAGAAGTTGAGGAAAACTGCGTAAAGTCATGGAAGAATGTCATAGTGGGCAACTTCATCGGAAGAAACAATGTGCCATTTCTAGTAACCAAAAAAACTCTAATGGAACAATTTGGGGAAATGGTCTAGAAAAGGTAACATCAAACATTCATGACTTGTACTTTCTCAAATTCAAAGAAGGATTAGATCTCGAAAGTATTCTGATCAATGGGCACACATTTGTTGGAAAAAACTACATGAAACTCGAAAAATGGACAGAAGGTATGAACCTCTTCAGCAAGCCCAAAGAAACTGCACAAATCTGGTTCCAATTGCGCAACATCCCTCCCCACATGTATAACCCTGAAGCATTAAGTCACTTTGCGAGCCTATTGGAGAGTCCACTCTACATGGATCCAACTACAGAAAAAGGTGAGCATATGACTTATGTTAGGATGTGCATTGAGATACACCAGAGATCAAATCTTCCATACCAGATGACACTAACGGACAGAAAGGTGAACCCACAATTATGAGAATCTCATATGAGTGGAGGCCGAATAGATGCTTTGACTGTAATACATTCGAACATGTCTGTTACAAGTGCCCGAAAATAATTGAAGAAGAAAGGAAAAAGAAGATCGAGAAAGAGACAAAGACAGAGACAGAGACAGAAAAGAAACAGAAAGAAGAATAAGAAAGGTTGGAAAAGGAAAAGGTTGAGAATGAAAGGCAAAAAGAGATTATTAAAGAATTAGTAATGAGTAAACAGAAGGATCAAGATAAGGAAGGAAATTTATATATTTGTTTTTGGTGACTAAAATTAAAGAAGCAATAATATATAATATCATATATATGGATATATTAAATTTGGTATAATATAATATATTTGATATACATTGTTTAATTGTATCATAAAGACTTACTTAATTTGATAATTTTGAAATCAAATAATTACAAGGAAAGTCTTGTTTAATTTGAGAATAATATGGCAAACGTGCCAATATTGCGGGATGCAAACGTGCAACCGAAAATAAATGGTTAAGCGGCTTCGGCCAAAGATGCTTGAAACATTATGATTTCTTTTGTAGAAATCATGTGATATGGTGAATATTTATTTGATTAAATATTCTAATTTCTTTTATAGAAATTAAGTGTTGAAATAAATAATTTATTTGATTAAATATTTTAATTTTTTATGTAGAGATTATGTGAAGAATGATTTATATATGAATAAACATTCTAATCTCTTGTATAAAAATTATATTTTATTCAATTAAATATTTATGATATAGTTATCTTATTCATTGTATGATAAGTATAACAAAAGAAATTTGTAAAAGAATTGTGTGACAATTTCTTGATTTGAAAATCATTGATTTAAATCATATAAGTGTGTGATTTAAAAAAGGGTACCAACACGAATGTGGGGGCAAATATTTTTATTGATTATAACACAAAAATAATTGTGTATATTATGATAAATATAAAGATAATTTATTGTTAGAGAAATATGTTCTCTATAAAAGATAAAGTTGCGCAACTTTATAAAAAGAAATAAAACAACAAGAAAATGTCTTGTTTATATTTGCTGAGTTGGTGTTCAAATCGATATTTTAGATTTGGGGATTTTGAAATCAAGAAACGTGTCATATTTTGACATTATTTTCATAAAACTATGAAGAACCAATGTCTTCAAAAGGATTTTATGAAATAAATGAAAAAGAAAATTTATAAAATCTTGATATGACTTATAACAAATTTTATAATAATGATATGAAAATTTGATCATACTTTTATTAAAAAGTGGATGTGACAATTATATATATCATGAAGACAATGAAAATTATTTCATTACGTGTCTTTTGTATGATATTTTTATCGTTGAAAATTACGATAAAAATGATTAAATCCATAAAGGATATGATTTGCACTAAACGAAATATCATGTTATTATCAAATGATATATTGATATTATTAAATGAAAGACTTTACGTCTTAAAGTGAATATGTTTGCACTTAGAAGTGCAATATACGTATGGAAATCTTCTAAAAAAAATTTATGATGGATAGATTAAACGTTATAATCTATATTTTTGACTTATGTCGAAAAATAAAATATTTTTATGTAAAATATATAATTGTTTACACGAAGGCAGAATAGTTCAAACACATTTTGTCTACTAGTTAGCCAAGTAAAAAATATTTTCATAAAAAATTAAATGATAAGCATGTACGAATGACTATGCTTCTTATTAGAAGATGTTCCAAGGTTAACTAAGAATGTACCAACATAAATTTCTAATTATTATGATAGTAATTAGAAATTGGACAAACTTAGAGTTAGTGACAAGTCTAGACATACACGTCTTAGACATAATGTCATTATACTATACTCTCTAATGGAGTTATCAAATTTGACTATGTAAGTCAAAGATAACATTGTGGATCCACTAATCAGATTATTGAATAGAGAGATAGTTTGAAGTCTTTTGAGACATCAGCCTACTATAAGTTGGTATGAAGGAAAACCCAACCTATGCAGACTGGAGATCCCAATAACTAAGTTCAATGGGACAACCTAATTGTACTAACTTGGAAAGTTATTGTTGAGGATTAATCATATAACGAAACAATATATATTTTGACGAGGATAAGCATATCGCTTTTAATG
This sequence comes from Impatiens glandulifera, assembly GCF_907164915.1. Lineage (NCBI taxonomy): Eukaryota > Viridiplantae > Streptophyta > Magnoliopsida > Ericales > Balsaminaceae > Impatiens > Impatiens glandulifera. Next base: position 91,464,015 of record NC_061862.1, read on the forward strand.
ATTCTTTGTGAGCAAAGAGATCACCTATGTGAGGGAGAAGTGGGGCCGCTTCGAAAGAATTGCACGCCTCAATTCTAGACCCTCTCACAGAACCAGGCGCGTGTTCCATGGCCAAAACGGACACAACCATGAGAGCTTGACATGTATCAGGGAGAATTTTATGTGAAAGTGTGTAATCGTTTACACAAAAGGCAGAATAGTTCAAGGACATCGAGTCTACTAATCAGCTAGTAAAGTTATATGCTTTCACAAGGGAAGGTTCAAAGGGTTACACCTACCTATCCAATGTAGAATTCAACTGTTGAACCCTTCACCGGGTTAATCTTTCAATTTCCATTAATGTGGGGGATTGTTGGAATTTTTAAACTAATTCTATAAATTCCATTAATGAATGGAAATTAGAATGTGGGTAATAAAATTAAATCAAATTCACATGAAATTCAAACGTGAATTAAATGGTGAAATTTGATCCAAATTTTTGAATTAATTAATTAAAATGCCTTGATGACCAATTAACAAAATGTTGTTAATTTATAGCGTGACTTACATGAGTTTGTTATTATTATTAATTGTTATGATAATTTAATAATATTATTAACATATTAAAAAACCATGTAACGTGAGTATTGCAAAATAAATGTCTTCATTAATTTTGGCAAACAATCACCCTTTATTAAGAAGAAATATTAAGGCAAATGAAGAGGCAAACAATGCCAACCGTTGGATCAATTGATGATTTAATTAACTGTTTATTATTTCAACAATCTAAATAGCCATTCTATCCCACACCATCCAATGGACAAAAAATACACATCACTTCTTTATTTTCATTCTTTCTCATTCTAGAATTCCAAAAGTCTTCCTCTTGTTTTGTGAGTGTTCTTCGAGTTCTTCGCTCGATATTTTCCATTGAAACCCGGTGATAGTTCAGGTACTTTATCAAACTCGTTGTGTAGTGATTCCGGTGCTGAATCACTACTAGATTCGTTGTACCCTGGGAGACAGCCATCTGTGATAAGCTCTAGCACACGGGGAGACGGTGGAACTGTTTTAAGGGAAATGTGTCTAACACATGCCTCGAATCAACCATCAAATACGGTGATATTGTTCTTTGTATATCTTATTTTATTTTTATTTATTTGTAACATCTTATGTATATATATATTTTTGTTATTCAAGACAAGATATCTAACATAAACTATAACTTGTAAAATAATAATTGAACTATTTATCTACAAAGTTTATAAAGCACATAAATTACTCTAAAATTAAAGTATAATTATAAATGAATACTTATCTTAATACTCCCTCTCAGAAGGAAGAGATTTGACAAAGAGCTTTAAATTGTGGCCTATCGAGTCTTTTGTGAAAATATCTGCAAGTTATTTCTTAATAGAAATATGTTCAAGTTTAATGAATTTAGCTAAAACTTGATTTCTTACAATGTCTCAATCAATATCAATGTGTTTGGTCCTTTAAGAAAAACTGAATTTTTATATACAGGAATTGCTATTTGGTTATCATTTCATAACAATAGGTAATGTGGTATTGATTTTCAAAATTTTGATTGTGTTTTATAAGATCTAGGCCTAACCTATTTATAATTACAATATTAAAATATAATCTAATCAAATAAAGTATAATAAACTCTACATTGTTAATTAGAGTTTATTGGATTTTTTTTTGGTTTTGGGCATGGGCCTAACCAAAGTTATTTAGGTTTATTACCTGAATGTTTACCCTATATATATATATGTGATTATTAAGGGTTTACATTGTTAAGACATAATTCTAGAGAGATAAAGTGTGAGGAAAAAACTATATATTCATTCTTCTTCTTCATAGTGAAATCTGGTGGTGGCTGAAGTGGACGTAGCTCAATTTGAGTGAACCACTATAAATCTGTGTCTTCTTGTGTTCTTCTTTCTTTCATTTTTACAGATTGTTTCAAACTGATCGGATTTAGGAGATACAAATCCTAACAACTGGTATCAGAGCAACTAGGCTAGATATGAGCATTGGAAATGATGGCAAGTGAGAATAGTATAGGAAATGAGATTGGAAGATTTGATGGGACATATTATGCCTTTTGGAGAATGAAGATTGAAGATTATCTTTATGAAAAGAAGCTTTATGTTCCTTTAAGTGAGAAACTAGAGAAGATGGATGAAGCTGAATGGAAACTCCATGATAGACAGGTTTTGGGAGTTGTCCGATTGACGCTAGCCAAGACGGTTGCTCATAATGTAACAAAGGAGAAGACCACCATGGGTCTGCTGAAAACTCTTTCTAATATGTATGAAAAATTATCTCCTAACAAGGTACACTTAATGAAAATACTCTTTTACTTAAGAATGGTTGATGGTACTTTTGTCACTACTCATTTAAATGAATTCAATACAATTGTGAATCAATTTTTATCTGTTGAGATTGATTTTGGGGATGAAGTTTGTGCCTTAATTTTGTTAGCATCTCTACCAAATAGCTGGGAACCTATGAGGGCAGCAATTAGTAATTCAGTTGGAAATGCTAAACTGAAATTTGTTGAAGTTAGAGATCATATTCTTTCTGAAGAGGTTCATAAAATTGATTCTGATGAAACGTTCAAAAGTTCTGCTCTGAACGTGGAAAACAGGGGCAGAGGTAATGTTAGAAATTTCAACCGAGGTAAGAGCAGATCTATGTCGAGGAGCAAGAGGAGTCAGTCCAAGTGTGGGCGGACATTTGAGTGTTGGAATTGTGGTAAATATGGTCATTTAAAGAGGAACTACAAAGCACCAAAGAAAAATGGTGATGATAAAAATAATGCAGTCAACGTTGTTACAAAATCTGTCACTAATGCGTTACTTCTGTCTATTAATATACCGATAGATTCATGGGTTTTGGACTCAGGAGCGTCTTTCCACACCACTACTCACAAAGAATTAATGGAGAATTATGTGGCTGGAAATTGTGGGAAAGTTTATCTCGCAGATGGTGAGCCACTAGATATTGTTGGCATGGGGGACATCAAATTAAAGATGACAAATTGTTCTGTTTGGAAGATTAATAAGCTGAGACACATTCTAGGTTTAATGCGCAATCTGATTTCTGTTACACAATTTGATGAAAAAAGTCACGATTTTAGTTGTGGAAATGGTGCGTGGAAGGTGACTAAAAGAGGAATTGTTGTTGCTCGAGGTCAGAAAACTGGAACGTTATACACGACTTCAACTTGTAGAGAAACAGTTGCTACTGTAGTTGATGAATCGAAGAATAGTGAGTTGTGGCATTACAGGTTGAACCATTTGAGCGAAAAGGGATGGAAATTCTTTTGAAGAATGGATAGATTCCAGAACTGAAGTCTGTTGAACAGATCGATGTGAACTAACTCTAACGGGCGTTGTGCTCAAAATGTAGTGGTTTGTGAAAATGGAGTGTTATGTTGTTTTCCGAGTGCACAACCATCACAAACTTCTCTACGTGTTTGATTTTTGGAATACCACGTACTAACCCCTTGAGCTAGAGTTTTTGAAGAGCATTGAAATGCAAATGAACGTAGTGTGCACGCCACAACCACACGATATCTTCTTTTTTAGCCAATAGACTTACCATTGCTGCGAGATTCGGTTTCAACGTGTAAAGTCGATTATGTGTTCACTGAACTCAAGAGAGTATTTTTCGTGAGTGATCAGAGATGCAAAGTACCCCATTTTCGATGACGATCTTGCAGCCATTTTCGTCAAGTTGACCAAGTGATAGGAGATTACTCTTTAGGCTTGGGATATAGATCTCATCAGATAGAATCCGATGATAGCCACTGACACATTCAATCATCACCATGCCCTATTTGCATATTTTACCACATAATTGTCGTTGAACCGTACTTTACCCTTTAAAATTTCGGTAAACATTGTGAACACCTTCTTGTTACCTGTCATGTGACTACTAGCTCCGGTATTCAGGTACTACACGCCATTAGTGGTATCCTTGAGTACAACATTTTCTTCATTTAAAAATATCTCTTCTACATCGTCGTCGGCTGATGCTGTGGAACATATATGTGCCATCAATAGCATTGGACCTTCATCTTCCTTAGAATTTGCTTCTGCGAGATTCGCTTGCTCTTGTTGCTCCCGATCTCGCTTCGCCTTACGACACTACTTGGCCCAATGACCAGGGATGCCATAGTACTTACAACTTCTCTTTTTTCGTTCACAATTTTCACCTTTTTGTTATAGCTATTGAATGAGCCTTTGTCTTGTTCACGTTGTCGTTTCCGAGACCGCCATTTTTCTTATGTGAGTAGTAGTCGCTCACCAGAAGATTTAACATCATCGAGTTTTGCATGCTCCTCTACGATTGAGCCGTCTTATAAGTTCCTTGATGGATAACATTTTCAGATCGACGAGTGACTCAATCAACACCTTCTTGTACCCACACGGAACACTACGAAGGAATTTGAGCATTGGCTTGTACTCAGACACTAGATTGCCCAACACCTCGAGTTCCTTAAAGTTATTTATAAAACAAATATTTAAAAATTAAATAATATTCTAAATATAAGAAATATATAAATAAAATAACAAAATAATATTTGTTATAGATAAAGCATATTTATAAAAAAAATAATTATGTTAAAAATTAAAGTAATAGTTTTTTAATGTAAAATTAAATTTAATATTTAATACAAAATATAATTATTTTTTTAATAAATTAAAGATGAATATACGTTTTTATAAGTTTAATCCAAATTTTAAATTATATTTGATTAACTAAAAAAATATAATTTTAATAAGTTTATTATAAGAATATTTGAATATTAAATAGTATTTTTTATATATATGTAAGAACTAAATAATATTTGATACATTTAATATTTAAATAAAATAAAAAATTGTTATAGTGAAATAATATTTATATGTGAAAAATAATAAATTATGTTAAAAATTAATATGAATTAAAGTAATGATTTAAATTTAATTTTTATGTATTTAATTTTAATTATGATTAAATTAAAAATTGCAAAATATAATGAAAAATAAGTTTTGAATAAATTAAATAAAAATGTAATGCAAAGATAATAAATTTAATGCAAAATTTAAATTAGAATTGATTAAATAGAAAAATATACAATCTTAATAAATTTAATGAGAATAAGTTTAACACTAAATATAAAAGTGTGTTTATATATTAACTATGAATATAATTTTATTTAAAACTTAAAATTATTTAAAAATATTTAAAATTTTAATATTTGATTAAATTTTTTATATTAAATTATATTTTATTAAATAAAAAAACATTAAAATTTAATGCAAATTCTAAAAATATTTAAATTCTAAAAATAAATGAAAAAGTTTAATGGGTATAAGTTTAAAAATATTTTTAATACAAAAAATATAGGTAAATAAAAAAAATATATAATTTTATGTATTCTAAAATTTTAAATTATATTTTATTAAAATAAAAATTGTATGGGTAAATAAATATAATTTAATAAGATTAATTCAACATTTAAATTTAAATTATATTTTACTATTGAAAATAAATATTTGGGTAGAAAATAAAATAAATATTGTAATTTTATAAGTTTAGTGTATAAATTAAATTTTAGTTTAAAGGATAGGATATAAATTGATTTATTTTCAAACTTATGCATTATTTAAGTTAAAATTCCCTTAATTTTAACCAGGGTTAATATCCATATTTTGTTGCCGCTAGACTAGAAGAGGGGTTGACATGTAAATTCAAAATTATAAAATAATTGAGAAATTTTGTTTAAATAAAATCTAGTCTTACTTTAAAATTCAAATGAAAAATTGAACATATTATAAACATGATTGACATATAAATTTATAACAAATATTTAGCCAACTTTTGTTTTTATAAATTATAATTGAATAAAATTAAGAAATAAAGAACATTCATTGCTCATATAATGAACATCTTTACATAACAGAATTGTACAATTTAAAAGTTTATATTATTTAGAATGATTAATAAATTACTATACTAATTTTCAAATTATAGTAGAAATGAACTCAAAAAAATAAACAATTAATAACTCAACTTCGGATTATACATTAAATAAATTAATAAACATAAATAACTATTTAAGAAATAAAATTAAAAAAAATAGAGTTCTTCTAATCACAATCAACAAACAAATCAAAACAAATGTGTAAATATAATAATTTAAATAAAGATTTGTCAGATGATAATGAAATAAATTATACCATGCATCAAAAAAATATATCATGCATCTAAAATTGAATATGATAATATAAATTTAGATAAGTTTGAAAAGAAATTTATTTAAGCTCATAAAGATTGATCGATAAGATGTATTTGAACAAATAAATGTTGATACGTAATTAAAGTACTGCAATTAAAATTCAAACAATTACATATAATAAATTCAATAAATACATTGAAAAAAAGATAAATAATATGAATATACATGTATTTTATTTTATTATTAATATTTATGTACATAAGTATTATATATATATATATATAATTTTTATTTATAAATATAATTTATGTTAATATTATTTGATAATTTGGTGTTTTTCAAAAACTAAGTAAAATTATGAAACAATAATATAATTATTTTTAGCTATCACTAAAAAAAATAGATTTTTTTTTTTTAAAAAAAAAGCGGTTATGGGTTCACGCCATGTTCGGTATTCCTAATTATATTAGTTGATGAGATGTCTATTCTTTTAGAAAGAACCCCAAGCACATGAAAATTCCAAATCAAAAATGAAATAACATGGTACTTGGAAAAAAATCTAATAACTAGAGATAGGCACATCAGATGATGAAGTTAAGAATTGATAATGGAAAGGGAATATTATTCTGGCATGATCCATAATTAGAGAATAATTCCATAATTATTTGGGAGGAATTCCAATTTATTAGAGTTAGAATCAGAAGAAATTGTCTCTTGTACTCAATTAGAGATATTCAAAAAGGTAAATGCAGCTCTATTTTTATTAATTTTATTTTCAAGAGTAGTCCAAAAGGAGTCAGAATTCTGAATCTGATCAATAATATATAATTCAATGGAAACATTGATACAAAGAGTTGGGAGACTCTTATGAATTGAAAGTTCATGGTAGAAAAAGTTTGGGAGATCATTAGAACAAATGAAGTGGTGGTCGATTGACATAAAATAGTTTGGTCTTCAAAAGTATTACCTCGAAACTAATTCATTCTTTGGCTGACATTCAGGAAAAGATTGACGACAAGAGACAGTATTAAGAAGTATATGAATAGTCCAGATATCAATTGCCCAAACTGCGTAGCAAAAGAGGAAAGCATTGACCACTTGTTTAGGGAATGCGCATTTGTATCTAAGTTGTGGATAAATTTTGCTTAGAACATTAATATCATACAATACCTGAAGATGAAGAAATACAAGAATTCATATCACGAATAAGAGAATAGAAGAAAAAGTTTTAGATGATATTGTTTAAAAGATGGAATGAAGACATTTGGAAGCTCAGTCAAAAATGAAATATCCCTTAAATCATTACAAGGAAAGGAAAGGAAGGTTCAAATAGTTATGTTTGATGACTTGTTTGTAATTTAATTGTTTGTTATTCTGTAATTCATTTATTTAAAATTCATTTGGTATTTTTAACAAAGTTATGATTTGTTTCTTAAAACTCAATTTTCCATTTTTTTTAGTTTTTTTAATGAATACTGTGATATTTTCTAATTATGAGAGGATTGCAAAATTTAGTTTTGGATTTTTCAAAGAACAGATAATCTTTCATTAAAATTCTCATGAAAAATTAATAGTTTTGATTTCAATTTTATGTATTTTAAAATTAAATTAAAAAGGAATAATTATAATTATATTAAATTTAATAATTTTTTTTTAAAATAAATTTAATAAATATTTAATGTAAATACACTTTAATGTAAAATATAAAATTGTGTTTAAGAATTAATGATAAGAAAAATTTAATTCAAAATTATTTATAAATAAATATTTAAAAAAAATTAATAATATTCTAAATATAAAAAAATATATAAGTAAAATAATTAATTAATATTGTTTAAAGATAAATCATATTTATATAAAAATAATAATTATGTTCAAAATAATAAAAACTAAAATAATAATTATTTAATGTAAATTTAAATTTAATGTTTATGAAAATATAAAAGGTTTGTAATGAATTAACGATAAATATAAGTTTAATTCAAAACTAAAAATTATTTATAAACAATAATATATATAAAAGAATAAATATTCTTCCTAATATAAGAATTATGTAAATAAAAAACTAAAAAATATTTTACTATATATTTAAAAATTAAAATAAAATAATATTTTATGATAAAAATAATAATTATGTTAAAAACCATAAATATTAAAGTAATAGTTTTGTTTTAAATTTTATGTATTTAAAATTTAATTTTAATTATATTTGATTAAATAGACAAAATACTAAATATAATGTAAAATAAGTTTTAAATAAGTTTAATACAAATTTAAATATAATGAAAATAAATTTTATGCAAAATTTAATTTTCATTTGATTAAATAGAAAAATATATAATCTTAATAAGTTTATTGAAAATTTAAATTTAATAAAAATAAGTTTATTACAAAATATTAAACTAAATATAAAATGTGTTTATAAATTAAAAATGAATACAAGTTTAATTCAAAATTTGAAATTATTTATAAATATTATAAAAGTATTTAAAATAATAATAATAATCTTAATATAAGAATATATAAATAAAAATTTAATAAAAATAAGTTTATTACAAAATATTACTAAATATAAAATGTGTTTATAAATTAAAAATGAATATAAGTTTAATTCAAAATTTGAAATTATTTATAAATATTATAAAAGTATTTAATATAATAATAATATTAATATAAGAATATATAAATAAAAATTAAATAATATTTAAGCATTTAAATTTTAAACTAAATTACATTTTTATTTATTGAGAAATCATATTTATATAAAATAATAATAAAAATGATAAAAAGGATAAAAATGATAAAAATAATAATAATTAAAATAATGTTATTAATTAAATTTTATATATTTAAAAATTTATATTTAAATAATATTTTATACATGTAATATTTAAATAGTATGAATTAAAGTAATGATTTTGATTTAAATTGTATGTATTTAAAATTATTAATATGAATTATGATTAAATAGAAGAAATAAAATATTTAATGCAAAATTTGTTTTGAATAAGTTTAATAAATATTTAAATTATATTTGATTAAATAGAAAAAAATATTAAATATAATGTAAAATAAGTTTAATACAAATTTAAATATAATGAAAATTGTTTTTATGCAAAATTTAAATTTCATTTGGTTAAATAAAAAAATATGTAATTTTAATCAGTTTATTGAAAATTTAAATTTAATAAAAATAAGTTTAATACAAAATATTAAATTAAATATAAAATATGTTTATAAATTAAAAATGAATATAAGTGTAATTCAAAATTTTAAATTATTTATAAATATTATAAAAATATTTAAAAAATAATAATCTTAATATAAGAATATTTGAATAAAAATTAAATAATATTTTAAGCATTTAAATATTAAACTAAATTACATTTTTATTTATTGAGAAATCATATTTATCTAAAAAAATAATTAAAATAATAATAATTAAAATAATGTTTTTAATTAAATTTTATATATTTAAAAATTTATATTTAAATAATATTTTATACATTTAATATTTAAATAGTATGAATTAAAGTAATAATTTTGATTTAAATTTTATGTATTTAAAACTATTAATTTTAATCATAATTAGATAGAAGAAATAAAATATTTAATTCAAAATTTGTTTTGAATAAGTTTAATAAATATTTAAATTATATTTGAATAAATAGAAACGTCATAAAAATAATTGAAAAAGTTTAATGGATATAAATTTTAAAAATATTTTTTATATAATAAATAGGTAGTTAAAAAATATATAATTTTATGTATTAAAAATTTTAAATTATATTTTTTTAAAACAAAAAATATGTATGTCTGTAAATATAATTTAATAAGTTTAATGCAACAATTAAATTTAAAATAAATAATATAATTTTATAAATTTTGTGTAAAATTTAAATTTTAGTTTAAACATTTAAGTATTAAAGATAGAATATAAATTGATTTATTTTCAAACTTGTGAGGTATTATTTAAAGTGGAATTCCCTTAATTTTAACAATTTTATACATCAAAATAAATTATACCATGCGTCTACCAACAATCCCAACATACATCTTAAGTAAACTTACTTGAATACTTTAATTCATAAACTTTTAATACATAAAGAATAAAGAAAGATTGATTTGTAAGACGTAATATTATACCATTAAAATATGTGTATATTTACAAAATAATATATAATAAATTCTATAAACCTATTAAAAAGATAAATAGAATTAATATACATGTATTTTATTTTATTATTAATATTTATGAACACAAAGTATTGTTTTATATATATATATAACTTTTGTTTTTTTAAATGTTATTAATATTATTTAATTTACACATAAATTTCTTTTGATAATTTTATTCTTATCCAAAAATTAAGTATGATTTAAAAAAAAAATAATATGAATTTTCTTGAGCTATCTGAAATGTAGAAACAAACAAACCTGCAGCTATGATCCTCCCTATTATATTAGTATTTCACGATGGGATGTCTCTTTTTTATAAAGAACCCAAATTAAGACCTGTAAATTCAAACAGAGGATTAAGAACTCTCGTTTAAAAGTTTTTAAATAAAACTTAGTCTTGCTTTAAAATTCTCATGAAAGATTTCACATATTATTAACATCATTGTCATATAAATAAATTTACAACAAATATTTAGCCAGCTTTTATTACGTAAATTATAATGGAATAAAATTAATAAATAAATAACATTATGTGTTCATTCAAGAAACATCTTTATATAATAAAAATTAATTTTATTTAGAATGATTAACAAGTTAATAAACTAATTTTAAAATTAAAACATAAATTAACTCAAAAAAAATAAAAAATGAATAACTCAACTTCTTATTATATATAACAAATTAATAAACATAAATACCTATTTAAGAAAAACAAAATAATGTTCTTCTAATCACAATCAACGAACAACAATCAAAATCAAAATTAATGAGTAAATATAATAATTTAAATAAAAATTTGACATATGATAATGAAAGAAATTATACCATACTTCTAAAAAAAATCCTATTATTCATCTAAAATTGAATATGATACTATAAATTTAAATAAGTTGAAAAAGAAACTTACTTAAAACTCATAAAGATTGATCGACACGATCTATTTAAACACATAAAGGTTATACGTAAAGTGCTGCAATTAAAATATGTGTAGTTATTCAAATAATTATATATAATAAATAAATAAAAACATTCAAAAGATACAAAATAATTTTGCATTAAAATTTTAATGTAAAATTAATAGTTTTGATTTAAATTTTATATACTTAAAAATTAAATAAAAAATTTAAATATATTAAATTAAATAAAAAAACATAATTTTAATAAATTTAATAAAAAATTAATATAAATACACTTTAATGTAAAATATAAAAGTGTGTTTAAGAATTAATGATAAATATAAATAACAAATATAAATAAACAAATATTTAAAAAATAAATAATATTCTAAATATAAAAAATATATAAATAAAACACCTAATTAATATTTGTTAAAGATAAATAATATTTATATAAAAAAATAATTATGTTCACTAAAGTAATAATTTTTTAATATAAATTTAAATACTTTTTAATATAAATTTAAATTTAATGTTTAATGCAATATATAAAAGTGTTTGAATGAATTAACAATAAATATAAGTTTAAATCAAAAATAATTATTATTTATAAACAATATAAGAATATATATATATATATATATATATATATTATATAAAATAAATATTCTTACTAATATAAGATTTGTGTAAGTAAAAAACAAAATAATATTTTCTTATGTATTTAACAATAAAAATAATATTTTATGATAAAAATAATAATATTTATATTAAAAAAATTATAATTATGTGAAAAACAATAAAATTAAATTAATAGTTTTGATTTAAATTTTAAGTACTTAAAATTTAATTTTAGTTATATTTGATTGAATAGAAAAAATACAAAATATAATGTAAAATAAGTTTTTAATAAATTTAATACAAATTTAAACTAATAAAAATAATTTTTATGCATAATTTAAATTAAATATTATTAAATATAAAAATATATAATCTTAATAAGTTTGTTGAAAATTTAAATTTAATGAAAAAAATTGAATACTAAATATTTAACTAAATATAAAAGTGAGTTTTTAAATTAAAAATGAATAAAAATTTAATGAAAAATTTAGAATTATTTATAAAAATATAAATTATTAAAAAAATAAATAATAATCTTAAATTTAGAAAGGAAAAAAACTTACTTCATTAAAATAAGTTTTTTAAAAACTTTAATAAACGATAAAAACTTAATAATCTTAAATTTAGAAAGGATAAAAACTTTAATGCAAAATAAGTTTTTTAAGTTTAATGAAAAAAGTTTAATCAAAATTTTAATTTATATTTGTTTCAAGAAAAAGATGTAATTTTAATAAGTTGATTATAAATTTAATAAAAATACATTTAATTTCAAAATATAAAAGTATGTTTATGAATTAAATATTAATATAAGTTTTTCAAAATTTCAAATTATTTATAAATATTATAAAAAAAAGTAAATAATATTCTTTATTAGTAAGAAACTAAATAATATTTTGTTCATTTAAATTTAAATTAAAAAAAATATTTGTTAGAGTGAAATGATATTTATATATATAAATAAATAAACTATGTTAATAATAATAGGCATTAAAGTAATGATTTTGATTTAAATTTTATGTATTTAAAATCATTAATTTTAATTATGATTAAATATAAAAATACAAAATTTGATGTAAAATTAGTTTCGAATAAGTTTAATAAAAAATTAAATTTAATGAAAATAAATTTAGTGCAAAATTTAAATTTAAATTATATTTGATTAATTTAAAAAAATACAATTACAATAAGTTTAATAAAAATTTAAATTTAATTAAAATATATTTAATACTCAATATAAAAGTGTGTTTATATATTAACTATGAATATATTTGTAATTAAAATTTAAAAATATTATAAATATTATAGAATATTTAAGAAATAATTATTAATCTTATTCTAAGAAATATAGAAGTAAATATTAAATAATATTTTATGTATTTCAAATTTAAACAAAAATTATATTTTGTTATAGAGAAATATTTTTTTATAAAAATAATTATAATTATGTTAAAAATAATAAAAATTATTGTATAGTTTTAAATTTTATGTATTTAAATTTTAAATTATATTTGATTAAATATAAAATATGTAAAATTTAATGTAAATTTTAAAAATATTTAAATTATATTTGATTAAAAAGAAAATTAATAAAAATAAATTGAAAAATTAAATGGATATAAAACTTAAAAATATTTTTTATGTGAAAAATATATAAATAAAAAAAATTATGTATTCTAATTTTTTATATTAAATTTTATTAAAATAAAAAATATGTATGTAAATAAATATAATTTGGTAAGTTTAATACAACATTTACATTTAAGTTATATTTTACTATAGAAAAAATGTTTGTTTAGAAAATTAAATGAATAAAATAATTTTATAAGTTTAGTATAAAAATTAATTTTATTTTAAATATTTAGTTATTAAGGATAAGATATAAGTTAATTTATTTTAAAATTTAGAATGCATTATTTAAGTTGGAATTCCTATGATTCCAACGATATATCATATATCAAAATAAATTATTCCATTCATCTATAAATAAATAATAATATAAATTTAGAAAGGAAAAAAACTTACTTCAACTCATAAAGGCTAATCGTGTGATGTGTCGTAACAATATCCTGCAATTAAAATTAAAATATATATAGTGTTTTTCAAACAATTATATATAATAAATTAAATAAACCATTTAAAAGATAACTAGAATTAATATACATATATTTTATTTTATTATTAATGTTTATGTACAAGTATTATATATATATATATTATTTTTATTTTTTAAATATAACTTTTGTTAATATTATTTGATTTCTCATAATTTTTTTTATAAAAATTTAATAATTTTATTCTTAATATTATAAAACAAGAATATGAATTTTATTGAGCTTCAATTAAAGATAAAACAAAACAAAACAAAACAGAGAAGAGGTGGTTATGAGATCAAGTCATATTAGATCCTCCCAATTATATTAGCATTTGATGATGAGATGTTTATACTTAGAAATAACCCCTGAGACCTATAAATTCAATATTAAGAAAGGATTGAAAAATTTAGTTTAAGAATTTTCAAATAAAACATATTCTTACATAAAATTTCTCATGAAAAATTTCATAAATTATTTCTAATATGATTGGTATATAAATTTACAACATAGGTTTAGTTGAACTTTTGTTTTATAAATTATAATTAAATAAAATTAATAAATAAAGAATATTTAGTGATAATACAAGTAACATCTTTACATAATTAAACTATCATTTAAAAAGATTAAAAATTTACTAAAACTAAAATTTTAAATTAAAATAGAAATAAACTTAAGCGAGAATCCAAACCATAACTCTTATCTTTTAGAAATTATATTCTTATACTTGAAATACTTCCATAAGTGAAACTATAAGAAAATTCATGCATTCATTTTATAACAGACCCAAAAGTCATTAGATTTAACGTCGTTTTTCTTTTTAAAATAAATTTTTAATCTTTATATATGAAAACATGATTCTATATTATGATTATATTATTGTTAAATATGAAGTAAAATAAATCTTCATTTAAAATATTAAATATATCTTATAATATTAAGATATGTAATTCCAGAGTAAGTGTATTATTTAGGTTTGACACATCAACTAAAAATTAAAAAAAATAATCAATTTAAAACTCTTTATGACCCAAATTTAATTTATTATGATTAAACATTTTAATAAAATTAAAAATAAATTGACAATCACCATTTAGATATGAATTAATATATTTAATAAAAATATTAAATATATAATCAAATATTAAGAATATTTCATTTCAAAATTAAAAGATATGTCACTTTTTTTTTCAATTAATCTAGAGTGTTTTTTTAGTATTTAATATTTTATTTTTACTTATTGTAATATTTTGAAATTTATGTTTATTTTTTACAAATATATCTACAGAGATATACATGGAAATGAATGAAAATATTAAATATAACCATATCTAATCACAAATTTGTTTTCTTTTTAATAAATTATGTAAATCTAATTTTATGTCACATACAAACAAATTTATTTATAGAATCCAAGATTACAGCAAAAAATATATATATATATATATATATATATATATATATATATATATATATATATATATATATATATATATATATATATGGAAATGAATATAAAAAATTAAATATATCACTATTTAAACACAAACTAATGTTTCTTTTAATTAATTACGTAAATCTATTTTTATATTACACACATAAAAGTTATTGTTGTAATCCAAGTATGATTACAATCAGATTAATACAATTTTAATGTTAATTTATTATTATATTTTTTTTATGTAAATTCAAGTAATATCTAAAATACTCTATAAAGATGTATAAATAAATAAGTTGTTTTAACATTCTTCCTCACACTCTCAAATCTTCTATAATTCCTTTCTCCATGAATCATTTTTCGTTTTACATTATTCTTTTCAATCATAATTTTAATGTCCATTAATGTTTTAAATAAATCTACTTAAAATAAGAGAAATATTGTAAACTAATTATTAAATTTGTCTTTTGCAGCATGAATTAGAGGTTAATGAAAAAGTTGTCATTTCCTATAATCGACATCTAGAAACGGATCAATCCTGACAATCGTATTTGAAGAGTACCCCATTTTTCTGTCAATTAATTATCTTCTTTAGTTTACATTACTTTCATATTAATTATATTAATATCATGAGACTTTATTATTTTTAATAGTTTGAGAGGGGCACATATAACAATGATTTTATCAAGCATTAATATGCAATAGTTTTTCAGTTGAGAATAATACGATAAAAAATCTATGTGTTTGAGATTTATGTTATGTTAGAAGTATCAATAATAAGGTATATGTTTACGTTGGTTTATATAGACTAATTACAACTTAGTAAGATTTATCTATATATGTGTTTGATGTTTGCGAACATCAAACCCAAGTATATTTTAATCTAACTAAATTTTGATATCTCTATATAAACCATAGTAGGCGTATAATTAATACATATCGTATCATAATCTTCAAAAACTTATATTTTGTATTATTTAATGTTTGTTTCAAGTGAGAGATTAATACATTTTTATTTTTTAATAATAACATCATTGTATTAATTTATGTTCTCCTTTTTAACTTAAAGACTCTTAAATATGAGTGAATGTGTCATAGTTGAGGATGAGAATTTTGGGAGCCACATGAGGCAGGACATGTCCGTTACTTATTATTTGAAGTAGAACTTTGAGGTTATTTGTAATTATAAATTTTTTTTCTTAATTATTAAATCATTTAGAATATACATGTTAGTTTAGAATTGGATATGATTCATTTATAATTTTATTTATCAATTTTCTTTGTTAACTCTGCAAACATAGATTATTGTTATACAATAAAAATTAATAGTAATTCTCTTTTAATATTATTAGATTAATGCTAAATAATTATATGCATGAGTTTAGAGAAAATAAATTTTCAACTTTATACACATTTTAATTTTGAGCTTTTACATTGAATATGAATGTAAAAATTGTATAATGTTTTATTCAAATCAACAAATATAAAAACATATCAAGAAGAGATTCAACATTTCGTCCATTAAATATATGTAGAATTTAAATCTTACATGATTTGTAAAAATTGGCTATTGTTGACCAAGTGAATTAGTTAACTAATTATATTTTAATATATACATGTTAAAAAATGAATAATTATGGGTATAAAGTGGTAAAAATAAGTTTTCTAACTTTTTCTAAATGTTAATTTGAATTTATGTTTATGAAATCTTAAGTACTAGTTTATTATTTCAAATTTAAAAATAAAGAATAAAAATTAAATAAAAAATTAAAAATGGTGTAATATCTCGTTGATAATAATTAAATTATAATTCTTACATTACAAAATTACATGAAATAAAACATTTGAACAATGTGAAGATATTAAAGTGGTCTCAACTGTTTGAGTACATAAATAAAACTCCCTAGTCGAAGGATGGGAAAACAAAATTTACAAATTCTTCTTTTCATCTAACTAATACATTATAAACAACCAAAAAATATTTATTTGGGGATCATTAGTATAAGTCTCTAAAAAGATAAAATTATTTTAGTTTAAATTAATGTGTTCACATAATATTTTTCAAGATTTTTTACATTACTCTCTTTATATTATAAAAATAATCAATTAATAACCATTATAAAAATAATCAATTAATAACCTTTTCCATTAATTTAATAATTAAACCATACAAAATATTTCTCCGTTAATAAGAAATATTGCAGGAAATAAATAAAACTATATAAATGTACCTAACTATCCAAACTTTTAAACATCTTTAATAAAAATTTCAAACATTATACTCACCAAACTAATTAAAATTTTATATTACAATACGATAGTAAAACATTGATTTGTTATTGAAATATCTTAAAATATATAAACAAATATATTCATATGAGCAAAATCCTCTAAATTGTTTAGAGAGTCTTACTCTCAGTCTTTTTTATAGTTGATTAGATGAATACGCATATAATATTTGTTTTCAAGTAAGTTCAACACCTATATTTTATATTTTAAATTTTATATTTTTATAATTAATTATTCCAAGTTTAAACGGGGATCAAACAACCTTATCTATTTACAATCACAAGATTGATCATGGGTTGGGTTGAAAGACCAATAACCTTGCTTTAACATTATTATTATATGTAAATATAACATTTTTTTAACTTAGATTTATTTTTTATAATAATAAGGGTTCAAATTTTTCACTTCACTCATATCTTAACTCAAAGACTCACCATCTATTACTAATTTAAATTAAATTTATTAATTTCACACTTATACATAATACCACAAAGAAATTCAAGAGTTTCACAATTATACCGAATATGACAAAAAATTTAAGGGTTTCACATTTATAAATTATACGACAAAAAATTCAAGTGTTTCGAGGTTTATGATTTTTTGGAAGCCTAATAGTAGATATATAGTCTAATATATTGTTGAGTAGGTTTCGTTATATTTGTGTATTAAAGTTTAAAAAATATTTTAAAACCTCAGAAGGTTTGACTATTGGCCAATATATATCTTAATCTGGATAATTTTTGATTATTTTATATAAATTATTAAAAAAATATATATTACTATTAAAGCTTAAAATATCTAAAATTTCAATTAATTGTATTTTTTAATTGTATTTCATGTTTATTTCAGTGCGATATTATTCTATTAACTTTTGTTCTTATACTAGATAAAAATTAGCAATAACTTTGGAACCATTAACTTCACTTCCACTTAAGGCGTTCTAAGTGAAAATCTAACTCATAACTCTTATCTTTTAGAAATCATATTCTTATATTTGAAATACTTCTGTGAGTGAAACTATAAGTAAATTCATGGATTCATTATAAAGTAGTGACCCAAAAGTTATTAGATTTAACGTTGTTTTTCTTTTTAAAATAAATTTCTAATATTCATATATGAAAACATGATTCTATATTAGGATGATATTATTATTAAATATGAAGTAAAATAAATTTTCATTTAAAATATTAAATATAACTTATAATATTAAGATATGTAATTCAGAGTGAGTGTATTATTTAGGTTTGACACATCAAATAAAAATTAAAAAAAAATAATTGATTTAAAACACTTTATATCCAAAATTAAATTTATGATTAAATATTTTAGTATAATTAAAATTAAATTGACAATCACCATTTAGATAGGTATTAATATATTTAATAAAAAGATTAAATATATAATCAAATATTAAGAATATTTCATTTCAAAATTAGAAGATATGTCAAATTTTTTTCTGTCAATTAATTTATTGTGTTTTTTTTAGTATTTAATATTTTATTTTTACTTATTTTAATATTTTGAAATTTATGCTTATTGTTTACAAATATATTTAAAGAGATATACATGGAAATAAATCAAAAATATTAAATATAACTCAATCTAATCACAAATATGTTTTCTTTTTAATAAATTAAGTAAATTTAATTTTATATTAGACATAAAAAAAAATTATTTTTAGAATCCAAGTATGATTACAACAAAATATATATATATATATATATATATATATATATATATATATATATATATATATATATATATATATATATATATATATATATATATATAGAAATGAATAAAAAAATATTAAATATATAACTATCTAAACACACACTTATATTTTCTTAATTAATTACGTAAATCTATTTTTATATTACATACATAAAAGTTATTGTTGTAATCCAGGTATGATTACAATCAGATTAATACAATTTTAATGCTAATTTATTATTATTTTTTTTAATGTAATTTCAAGTAATATCTAGAATACTCTATAAAGATGTATAAATAAATAATTTGTTTTAATATTCTTCCTCACACTCTCAAATCTTCTCTAATTCCTTTCTCCATGAATCATTTTTCGTTTTACATTATTCTTTTCAATCATAATTTGAATGTCCATTAATGTTTTAAATAAATCTACATAAATTAAAAGAAATATTGTAAACTAATTAATAAATTTGTCTTTTGCAGCATGAATTATAGGTTAATGGAAAAATTGTCATTTCCTATAATCGACATCTAGAAACGAATCAATCCTGACAATCGTATTTGAAGAGTACTCCATTCTTCATCTTGTCAACTTTTTTCTGTCAATTAATTATCTTCTTTAGTTTACATTACTTTCATATTAATTATATTAATATTATGAGACTTTATTATTTGTAATAGTTTGAGAGGGGCACATAGAACAATGATTTTATCAAGTTTCTCAGTTGAGAATAATACGATAAAAAATCTATGTGTTTGAGATTTATGTTATGTTAGAAGTATCAATAATAAGGTATATGTTTACGTTGGTTTATATAGACTAATTACAACTTAGTAAGATTTATCTATATATGTGTTTGATGTTTGCGAACATCAAACCCAAGTATATTTTAATCTAACTAAATTTTGATATCTCTATATAAACCATCGTAGGCGTATAACGTACTATTAATACATATCGTATCAAAATCTTCAAAAACTTATATTTTGTATTATTTAATGTTTGTTTCAAGTGAGAAATTAATGCATTTTTATTTTTTAATAATAACATCATTGTATTAATTTATGTTCTCCTTTTTAACTTAAAGACTCTTAAATATGAGTGAATGTGTCATAGTTGAGGATGAGAATTTTTGGGAGACACATGAGGCAGGACATGTCCGTTACTTATTATTTGATCTAGAACTTTGAGGTTATTTGTAATTATAAAAAAATTTCTTAATTATTAAATCATTTAGAATATACATGTTTTATTAGAATTGGATATGATTCATTTATAATTTTATTTATCAATTTTCTATGTTAACTCTGCAAACATAGATTATTGTTATACAATAAAAATTAATATTAATTCTCTTTTAATATTATTAGATTAATGCTAAATAATTATATGCATGAGTTTAGAGAAAATAAATTTTCAACTTTATGCACATTTTAATTTTGAGCTTTTACATTGAATATGAATGTAAAAATTGTATAATGTTTTATTCAAATCAACAAATATGAAAACATATCAAGAAGAGATTCAACATTTCGTCCATTAAATATAATTGGAATTTAAATCTTACATTATTTGTAAAAATTGGCTATTGTTGACCATGTGAATTAATTAACTAATTAGATTTTAATATATACATGTTAAAAAATGAATAATTATGGGTATAAAGTGGTAAAAATAAGTTTTTCTAACTTTTTCTAAATGTTAATTTGAATTTATTTTTATGAAATATTAAGTAATAGTTTATTATTTCAAATTTAAAAATAAGGAAAAAAAATTGAATAGAAAATTAAAAATGGTGTAATATCTCGTTGATAATTATTAAATTATAATTCTTACATTACAAAATTACATGAAATAAAATACTTGAACTGTGATGATATTAAAGTGGTCTCAACTGTTTGAGTACATAAATAAATAAAGCTCCCTAGTGAAGGATGGGAAAACAAAATTTACAAATTCTTCTTTTCATCTAACTAATACTTTCTAAACAACCAAAAAATATTTATTTGGGGATCATTAGTATAAGTCTCTAAAAAGATCAAATTATTTTAGTTTAAATTAATGTGTTCACATAATATTTTTCAAGATTTTTCACGTTACTCTCTTTATATTATAAAAATAATCAATTAATAATCTTTTCCATTAATTTAATAAATAAACCATACCAAATATTTCTCCGTTAATAAGAAATATTGCAGGAAATAAACAAAACTATATAAATGTACCTAACTATCCAAACATTTAAACATCTCTAATAAAAATTTCAAACATTATACTCACATAACTAATTAAAATTTTATATTACAATACGATAGTAAAACATTGATTTATTATTGAAATATCTTAAAGAAAATAAATAAATATATTATATGAACATGCAATATCCTCTGAATTGTTTAGAGAGTCTTACTCTCAGTCTTTTTTTATTCTTGCAAGTATTTAGTTGATTAGATGGTTATGCATATAATACTTGTTTTCAAGTAAGTTCAACACCTATATTTTATATTTTAAATCTTATATTTTTATAATTAATTATTCCAAGTTGAAACGGCGGATCAAACAACCTTATCTATTTACAATCACAAGATTGATCATGGGTTGGGTTGAAAGACCAATAACCTTGCTTTAATATTATTATTATTATATGTAAATATAATATTTTTTTAACATAGATTTGTTTTTTATAATAATAAGGGTTCAAAATTTTCACTTTACTCATTTCTTAATTCAAAGACTCACCATCTATTACTAATTTAAATAAAATTTATTAATTTCACGCTTATAAATAATAAGACAAAGAAATTCAAAACTTTCACAATTATACCGAATATGACAAAAAATTTAAGGGTTTCATATTTATACATTATACGAAAAAAAATTCAAGTGTTTCGAGGTTTATAATTTTTTGGAAGCCTAATAGTAGATATATAGTCTAATATATTGTTGAGTAGATTTCGTTATATTTGTGTTTTAATGTTTAAAAAATATTTTTAAACCTTAAAAGGTTTGACTATTGGCCAATATATATCTTAATCTAGCTAATTTTTGATTATTTTATATAAATTATTATAAAAATATATATTACTATTAAAGCTTAAAATATCTAAACTTTCAATTAATTGTATTTTCTAATTGTATTTCATGTTTGTTTTAGTGCGATATTATTCTATTAACTTTTGTTCTTATACTAGAAATAAACTAGCATTAACTTTGGAACCTTTAACTTCACTTCCACCATTCTAAGTGAGAATCTAATAACTCTTATCTTTTAAAAATCATATTCTTATACTTGAAATACTTCCGTGAGTAAAACTATAAGTAAATTTATGGATTCATTTTAAAATAGTGACCCAAAAGTCAATAGATTTATCGTCGTTTTTCTTTTTAAAATAAATTTCTAATATTCATATATGAAAACATGATTCTATATTATGATGATATTATTATTAAATATGAAGTAAAATAAATTTTCATTTAAAATATTAAATATAACTTATAATATTAAGATATGTAATCCAGAGTGAATGTATTATTTAGGTTTGACACATCAAATAAAAATTAAAAAAAAAATAATTGATTTAAAACACTTTATGTCCAAAATTACCATTTAGATTGGAATTAATATATTTAATAAAAAGATTAAATATATAATCAAATATTAAGAATATTTCATTTCAAAATTAGAAGATATGTCAATTTTTTTCTGTCAATTATTTTATTGTGTTTTTTTAATATTTAATATTTTATTTTTACTTATTTTAATATTTTGAAATTTATGTTTATTGTTTACAAATATATTTGAAGAGATATATATACATGGAAATGAAAAAAAAATATTAAATATAACTCAATCTAATCACAAATTTATTTTCTTTTTAATAAATTATGTAAATCTAATTTTATATTAGACAAAAAAAAAATTTATATTTAGAATCCAAGTATGTATGATTAAAACAAGATATTTATATATAGAAATTAATAAAAAAAATATTAAATATATCACTATCTAAACACAAACTTATATTTTCTTAATTAATTACGTAAAGTTATTTTTATATTACACATAAAAGTTATTGTTGTAATCCAAGTATGATTATAATTAGATTAATACAATTTTAATGTTAATTTTTTTTTTTATGTAAATTCAAGTAATATCTAGAATACTCTATAAAGATGTATAAATAAATAAGTTGTTTTAACCTTCTTCTTCACACTCTCAAATCTTCTCTAATTCCTTTCTCCTTTTTCCGTGAATCATTTTTCATTTTACATTATTCTTTTCAATAACAATTTTAATGTCCATTAATGTTGTAAGGAGATCTACATAAAATAAGAGATATATTATAAACTAATTATTAAATTTGTCTTCTTGCAGCATGAATTAGAGGCTAATGGAAAATTTATCATTTTCTATAATCTACATCGAGGGATTAATCCTGACAATCATATTTGAAGAGTACCCATTATTCATCTTGTCAACTTTTTTCTGTCAATTAATTACCTTCTTTAATTTACACTACTTTCTTATATTTATATTATGAGACTTTATTATTTGTAATAGTTTGAGAGGGCACATAGAACAATGATTTTTATCAAGTATTAATATGCAATAGTTTTTCATTTGAGAATAATACGATAAAATATCTATGTGTTTGAGATTTATGTTATGTTAGAAGTATCAATAATAAGGTATATGTTTACGTTGGTTTATATAGACTAATTAAAACTTAATAAGATTTATCTATATATTTGATGTTTGCGAACATCAAACCCAAGTATATTTTAATCTAACTAAATTGTGATATCTCTTTATAAACCATCGTAGGCGTATAACGTACTATTAATACATATCGTATTATAATCGTCAAAAACATATATTTTGTATTGTATTTCATGTTTGTTTCAAGTGAGAGATTAATACATTTTTATTTATTAATAATAACATCATTGTATTAATTTATGTTCTCCTTTATAACTTAAAGACTCTTAAATATTAGTGAATGTGTCCTAGTTGAGGATGAGAACTTTAGGGAGCCACATGAGGCGGGACATGCCTGTTACTTATGTTTTGTTGTAAAAAATTTGAGGTTATTTGTAATTATAAGAATTTTGTTTCTTTTTTTATGTATTAATTTATTAAGAATAAACATGTTTGTTTAAAATTTAAAATGATTCATTTACAATTTTATTTATCAATTCTCTATGTTAACTCTGCAAAAATGGATTATTGTTATACAATTCAAATTAATAGTAATTCTATTTTAATATTATTAGATTAATTCTAAATAATTATATGTATGAGTTTAGAGAAAATGAATTTTTAACTTTATACACATTTCAATTTTGAGCTTTTACATTGAATATGAATGTAAAAATTGTATAATGTTTTATTTAAATCAACAAATATAAAAACATATCAGGAAGAGATTCAACATTTCGTCCATTAAATATAATTGGAATTTAAATCTAACATGATTTGTAAAAATTGTCTATTTTTGACCATGTGAATTAGTTAACTAATTAGATTTTAATATATACATGTTAAAAAATGAATAATTATGGGTATAGAGTGGTAAAAATAAGTTTTCCATCTCTTTTTTAAATGTTAATTTGAATTTATGTTTATGAAATCTATGTAATAGTTTATTATTTCAAACATAAAAATAATAAAAAGAATTTGAAAGGAATATTAAAAATGGTGTAATATCTCGGTGATAATTACTAAACTATAATTCTTACATTACAAAATTACATCAAATAAAACATTTGAACAATGTGAAGATATTAAAGTTGTTCGAAGGCAGGGAAAACAAAATTTTCAAATTCTTCTTGTCATCTAATTAATACTTTATAAACAAACAAAAACCATTTATTTGGGGATCATTAGTATAAGTCTCTAAAAAGATCAAATTATTTAGGTTTAATTTAATATGTTCACGTAATATTATTAAATATTTTTCGCGTTTCTCTCTTTATATTATAAAAATAATCAATTAATAACCTTTTTCATTAATTTAATAATTAAATCTCTTTTTGAGTAATAGAAATTTTCAAATTCACGTTGAAATTACAACCACACAAAATATTTCTCCATTAATAACAAATATTGTTGGAAATACATAAAACTAAATAAATGCACCTAACTATCCAAACATTTAAGCATCTTTAATAAAAATTTCAAACATTATACTCACCTAACTAATTAAAATTTTATATTACATAAAATAATAAAACATTGATTTGTTATTGAAATATCTTAAAGTATATAAATAAATATATTCATATAAACAATATCCTCTAAATTGTTTAGAGAGTCTCACTCTCAGACTTTTTTATTCTGGAAAGTATTTAGTTGATTATGTTGTTACGCATATAATATTTGTTTTCAAGTAAGTTCAACACATATTTTATATTTTTAATCTTATATTTTTATAATTAATTATTCCAAGTTTAAATGGCGGATCAAACAACCTCATCAAGATTGATCATGGGTTGGGTTGAAAGACCAATATCCTTTATTTAACATTATAATTATATGTATATATAACAATTAAATTTTTAACTTAGATTTTTTTAAATAATAATAAGGGTTCAAACTTTTCACTTCACTCATTTCTTATCTCAAAGACTCACTATCTATTACTAATTTAAATAAAATTTATTAATTTCACAATTATACTTAATACGACAATGAAATTCAAGAGTTTCACAATTATAATGAATACGACAAAAAATTTAAGGATTTTACATTTATACATTATACGACAAAAAATTCAAGTGTTTCGAGGTTTATGATTTTTTTGGAATCCTAATAGTAGATGTATAGTCTAATATATTATTGAGTAGATTTTGTTATATTTTTGTTTTAAAGTTTAAAAAAATATTTTTAAACCTTAACAAGTTTGACTATTAGCCCATATATATCTTAATCTAGCTAACTTTTCATTATTTTATATAAATTATTATAAAAATATATCTTACTATTAAAGCTTATAATATCTAAAATTTCAATTAATTGTATTTTCTCATTGTATTCCATGTTTGTTTTAGTGCGATATTATTATATTAATTTTTGTTCTTATGTTAGATAGAAACTAGCATTAACTTCGCAACCATTAACTTCACTTCCACTTAAGGCGTTCTAAGTGAGAATACAACACATAACTCTTTTCTTTTAGAAATAATATTATTGATATTTGAAATCCTTCAATGAAAATTCATGGATTCATTTTAAAATAGTGACCCAAAAGTCATTAGAATTAACGTCATTTTTATTTTTAAAATAAATTTCTTATCTCCATCAATGAAAACATGATTATATATTATGATGATATTATTGATAAATATAAAGTAAAATAAATCTTCATATAATATTAAGATATGTAATCCAAAGGGAGTGTATTATTTGACATATCAAATAAAAATTAAGAAGAAACAATTGATTTAAAACTCTTTATGTCTCAAATTAAATTTATTATGATTAAATATTTTATTATAAGTAAAAATAAATTGACAGTCACCATTTCGATAAGAATTAATATATTTAATAAAAAAATTAAATATATAACCAAATATTAAGAATATTTCATTTCAAAATTAAAAGACATGTCACTTTTTTCTTTATCTCAATTAATTTAGTGTTTTTATTAATATTTAATATTTTATTTTTACTTATTGTAATATTTTAAAATTTATGTTTATTGTTTACAAATATATTTACAGAGATATATATAGAAATGAATCAAAAATATTAAATATAACTCTATCTAAACACAAATTTGTTTTCTTTTAATAAATTATGTAAATCTAATTTTATATTACACACAAAAAATTTATTTCTAGAATCCAAGTATGGTTACAACAGGATATATATATGGAAATGAATTAAAAAATATTAAATATATCACTATCTAAACACAAACTTATGTTTTTTTAATTAATTACATAAATATATTCTTATATTACACACATAAAAGTTATTTCTATAATCCAAGGAAGATTACAACCAGATTAATACAATTTTATTGTTGATTTTTTATTATTTTTATGTAAATTCAAGTAGTATCTAGATTACTCTGTAAAGATGTATAAATAAAGAAATTGTTTTAACATTCTCACACTCTCAAATCTTCTCAAATTCCTTTCTCCTTTCTCTATGAATCATTTTTCATTTTACATTATTCTTTTCAATCACAATTTTAATGTACATAAATGATGTATGTAGATCTACATAAAATAAGAGAAATATTGTAAACTAATTATTAAATTTGTCTTTTGAAGCATGAATTAGAGGTTATTGAAAAATTTATCATTTCCTATAATCGACATCTAGAAACCAGGATCAATCCCGACAATCATATTTGAAGAGTCCTTTACTCTTCATCTTGTCAACTTTTTTCTGTCAATTAATTATCTTTTTTAGTTTATACTACTCACTTATGTTAATATTACAAGAATTTATTATTTGTAATAATTTTGAGAGGGGAACTTAGAACAATGATTTTATCAAGAATTAATATGCAATAATTTTTCATTTGAGAATAATACGATTAAAAATCTATGTGTTTAGGTTTATGTTATGTTAGAAGTATCAATAATAAGGTATATGTTTACGTTGGTTTATATAGACTAATTACAACTTAGTAAGATTATCTATATATGTGTTTGATGTTTGCGAACATCAAACCCCAAGTATATTTTAATCTAACTAAATTGTGTTATCTTTATATAAACCATCCTAGGCGTATAACGTACTATTAATACATATCGTATCATAATCTTCAAGAACTTATATTTTGTATTGTATTTCATGTTTCTTTCTAGTGAGAGATTAATAAATTTTTATTTCTTAATAATAACATCAGTGTCTTAATTTATGTTCTCCTTTTTATCTTAAAGACTCTTAAATATGAGTGAATGTGTCGTAGTTGAGGATGAGAACTTTAGGGAACCACAAGAGGCAGGACATGCCGTTACTTATGTTTTGGTGTATAACTTTGAGCTTTTGTAATTATAAGAATTTTGTTTCTTTTTCTTATGTATTAAATCATTTAGACTATACATGTTAGTTTAGAAGTGGAAATGATTCATTTATAATTTTATTTATCAATTCTACATGTTAACTCTGCAAACATGGATTATTGTTATACAATATAGATAAATATAGATTAATAGTAGTTCTCTTTAAATATTATTAGATTAATGCTAAATAATTATAAGTATGAGTTTAAAGAAATTAATTTTTGAACTTTATACACATGTTAATTTTGAGATTTTACATTTAATATGAATGTAAAATTGGTATAATATTTTATTCAAATCAACACAAAGAAAAACAAATCAAGAAGAGATTCAGCTTTTCGTCCATTAAATATAATTATAATTTAAATCTTACATGGTAAAAATTGGCTATTGTTGACCATGTGAATTAATTAACTAATTAGATTTTAATATATACATGTTAAAAAAAATGAATGATTATCGGTATAAAGTGGTAAAAATAAGTTTTCCAACTCTTTCTAAATGTTAATTTGAATTTATGTTTATGAAATCTTAAGTAATAGTTTATTATTTCAAACTTAAAAATAAGTAATGAATTTGAAAGAAATATAAAAAATGGTGTAATATCTTGGTAATAATTACTAAACTATAATTCTTACATTTCAAAATTATATAAAATAAAACATTTGAACAATGTGAAGATATTAAAGTGGTCTGAACTATTTGAGTAAATAAATAAAAACTTCCTGGTCGAAGGCAGAATTTTTTTATTTTCAATTTCTTCTTTTTATTTAATTAATACTTTATAAACAACCAAAAATCATTTATTTAGGAATCATTAGTTTAAGTCTCCAAAAAGTTCAAATTATTTTAGTTTAAATTAATGTGTTCACATAATATTATTCAAGATCTTCGCATTTCTCTCTTTATATTATAAAAACAATCAATTAATAAACTTTTTCATTAATTTAATAATGAAATATCTTTTTGACTAATAGAAATTTTCAAATTCACATTTCAATTAAAACCACACCAAATATTTCTCAATTAATAATAAATATTGCTGGAAATAGATAAAACTAAATAAATGTATTTAACTATCCAAACATTTAAACATCTTTAATAAAAATTTCAAACATTATACTCACCTAACTAATTAAAATTTTATATTACAATACGATAATAAAACATTGATTTGTTATTGAAATTTCTTAAAGTATATAAATAAATATATTCATATGAACAATATCCTCTAAATTGTTTAAAGAGTCTCACTCTCTGACTTTTTTATTCTGGCAAGTAATTAGTTGATTATTGTGACACATATAATATTTATTTTCAAGTAAGTTCAACACATATTTTATATTTTTAGTCTTATATTTTTATAATTAATTATTCCAAGTTTAAACAGCGATCAAACAACTCATCTATTTACTCTCACAAGATTCATTATGGGTTGGGTTGAATGACCAATAACCTTGCTTTAACATTATTATTATTATTATTATTATTATTATTATTATTATTATTATTATATATAACAATTAAATTTTAACTTAGATTTGTTTTTAATAATAATAAGGGTTCAAACTTTTCACTTCACTCATTTCTTAATTCAAAGACTCGCTCTTTACTACTAATTTAAATAAAATTTATCAATTTAACACTTATATATAATACAACAAAGAAATTAAAGAGTTTCACAATTATAACAAATACGAATTAAAGTAATGATTTTGATTTAAATTTTTATTTAAAATCATTAATTATAATTATGATTAAATAAAAAAATACAAAATTTAATGCAAAATAATTTTTGAATAAGTATAATAAAAAATATTAAATTTGATGTAAAATAAATTTAATGCAAATTTTGAAACTTTAAATTAGATTTGATTAAATAGAAAAAATACAATCTTAACAAGTTTAATAAAAACATTAACTTAATAAAAAACCATTTAATACTAAATATAAAAGTGTGTTTATATATCAACTATAAATATAATTTTATTTAAAATTTAAAATTATTATAAATATAATAATAATATTTTAAAAATATTAATTTTATAATAATAAATATATAAGTAAATAATAAATAATACTTTAGGTATTTAAAACTTAAATAAAAAAAATAAATTTTAATACAGAAATCATATTTATTTAAAAATATTATAATTATATTAATAATAATAAAAATTAAATTATAGTTGTAAATTTTATGTATTTAAATATTTTAATTTAAATTATATTTAATTAAATAAAAAACATGTAATATTTAATTTAAATTAGATTTGATTAAAGATAAAACTGATAAAATAAATTGAAAAGTGTAATGAATATAAATTTTAA
Organism: Impatiens glandulifera; assembly: GCF_907164915.1. NCBI lineage: Eukaryota > Viridiplantae > Streptophyta > Magnoliopsida > Ericales > Balsaminaceae > Impatiens > Impatiens glandulifera. Next base: position 91,494,808 of record NC_061862.1, read on the forward strand.
AAATATTTTTAATATAATAAATATGTAAATAATGAAATATAATTTTTTTTATGTATTCTAAAATTTTAAATTATATTTTGTTAAAATAAAAATGTGTACTTAAATAAATATAATTTAATAAGTTTAATATAACATTTAAATTATATTTTGCTATAGAAAAAAATGTTTGTGTAGAAAATAAAATGAATAATATAATTTTAGTGTAAAAATTATATTTTAGTTTAAGCATTTAGATATTAAGAATATTATATAAGTTGATTAATTTTAAAATTTAGCATTCATTTTTAAGATGGAATTCCTATCATTTCAATCATCAATCATATATCAAAATAAATTATTTCATCTATCTAAACACAAACCTATCACACATCTACTATAGAATATGATAATATAAATGTAGATAAGAAAAACTTACTTGAACTCACAAAAGTTGATGTAATTAAAATAAATTATAAATGTATAATGTTATTCAAACAATTATATATAATAAATTCAATAAACACCATTGATAAGATAAATAGAACTAATATGAATGTGTTTTATTTTATTATTGATATTTATGTAAACAAGTATTATTATTATTATTATATATATATTTATTTATTTATTTATTTTGTAAATGTATTTTTTGTTAATATTATTTCATTTACGCATAAATTTCTTTGGATAATTTTATTTTTATTCAATTTAAATAAATATTTGATAAATGATAATGGAATAATATATATATATATATATATATATATATATATATATATATATATATATATATATATATATATATATATATATATATATATATATATATATATATATATATATATATATATCAAGAACGAGGAAAGAGGTCCTATTAAATCTATATAAAATTAACCGATTAGAGGATTACCAATTCATATATTCGACCGGATTTGGAGAGAATATTTCTTGAAATTTAGATTGTTTATTATGGTAGAACCAAACGTAAATAAAATGTTTGGGTAAAAAATAAAATAAATAATATAAGTTTAGTGTACAAATAAATTATTTCATTCATATAATATATTTAAAATATAATATGATAATATAAATTTAAATAAGATTAAAAAATAAACTTACTTGAATTCATAAAATTTAATCAATAAGATCATTTAAATTCATATCCATAAAGGTTGATTCCTAATAGGTATCATAATATTATCATGCAGTTATTACAGTTATATATAATAAATTCAATAAACACATTAAAAAAATTAATAAGATAAATATAACTAATATATGTATTTTATTTTATTATTAATATTAATATTTTTTTGAAAAGCGGTTTATTTCCAATTCATTAAAAACCCCAAAACAGGAAAAATGAGTTTCAAGAAACAAAGCTAGACAGACTCTAATTTTGTTGAAAAAAAAAATGAGTTTCAAATAACTAAATTATAGAACAAACAGATCAACAAACAATTGATTTACAAACAAGTCATCAAACAAGAACTATTTGAACATTTCTTTCCTTGTAATGATTTTATATGGGATATTCCATCTTTGACTGAGCTTTCAACTATCTTCATTAATCAGAATTCCCCTCCATGTATGTATGAGAGCGTTGCCATCAGAAACAATATCATCCCAAACTTTTCTTTTTGTTCTCTTATTCGTGCTACAAATTCTTGTATTTCTTTCTCTCTAGATATTGTAGAATAGGGATCCAAAGAAGCATTTGAAAACATTCGCGTAAAAGCTATCTACCTTAGCCTTTTTCTTTACAAGCTCTATGATTTCGTTCCATGTACCTGTAAATTTAATAATATTCATGTTCTGATAAAAATTGATCCACAACTTGGATACAAATGCGCACTCCCCAAACAAGTGATCAATGCTTTCCTCTTTTTCTGTGCAGATTGGGCCATTGACATCTGAAATATTCATATACTTCTTAATTCTGTCTTTTGTCGCCAATCTTTTCTTGAATGTCAGCCAAAGAATGAATTGGTTTCGAGGTATAACCTTTGAAGACCAGACTACTTTGTGTCAATCTACCACCACCTCCTTTTTTCTAATGATCTCCCATGCTTTTCCTGCCACGAATTTTCCATTCATGACAGTATCTCAGTTCTTTGTATCAATGTTTCCATTGAATTGTATATTATTAATCAGATTCAAAATTCTGACTCCTTTTAGAATACTCCTAAGAATAGAGTTGCATTTTCTTTTTTGAATATCTCTAATTGAGTACAAGAGACATTTTCTTCTGATTCTAACTCTAATAGATTAGAATTCCTCCCGAAGATTTATGAGATTATTCTCTAACCATGGATCATGCCAGAATAATATTTCATTCCCGATTCCGAACTTCATCATCTGATATGCCTCTCCTATAGTTCTTAGGATTTTCTTCAAGGACCATGCCATTTCATTTTTGATTTGGCATGTCCATATTCTAGATTCTCCTTTCATGAATCTCGTATGAACCCATTTGACCAATAATGAATCTGTCTTCATCTTAAGGGCACATACATGTTTGATTGTGAGCGCTCGATTCCATATGATACAATTTTTAGTGTCAAGCCCTCTTTCTTCCTTTGGGGGTACATACCCCACTTGACCCTTTTTCCTCATTTTCCTTGAGTATCCCAGATGAAGTCTCTCATCATCTTATATAGTTCAGCCATAACTTTTTTGGGCATGACTATTTGTTGTGCTCAGTAGCCAATGATTCCCACAGTCACTCTTTTCACAAGCTCTATTCTTCCTGCGTAAGACAAGTTTTTTGTAGCTCAACCTAAGATAAAATTTATGACCTTTTCAATAAGTGGGCGAAAATGTGAGCTTTGAAGTTGATTTGCAGATAAGGGGACTCCAAGATATTTTACTAGAAGCGTTCCTTCTTTTATCCCCATGATATTAAATATATATTCTGCTTCAAATTTTCTTTCACTCTTCCTCCATAGAAAGCATGGCTTTTGTCTTTATTAATGAATAAATTTATAATACTAGAAAACATTGTCAGTGCTTTCTTGATTGTACTAACAGATTCAACATTTGCGTGAGCCACTATGAACAGATCATCAGAGAAACAAACATGTGTTATTGCTTATTCCTTGCAGTAGGGGTGAAATTTGAATTTATGGTTCCTTTAGAGCATTTTAAAGATACAGTCCAGGATATCCATAATAAGAACGAAGAGGTAAGGTGAGAGAGGATCTCCTTGCCTTACTCCCCTTTCACCCTTAAAGAAGCCACTATGTATGCCATCCACGCTAACAATGAAGTGAAGGATCAAAACATACTGCATTAACCGCTCGATAAAAATTTTAGGGAAACCGACAACATAAAGGAATTCATGAATAGATTCCCATCTTATCGAGTCAAAAGCTTTTTGAAAGTCAATTCTGAAAGCCACTCTCAGAGATATAGCTTTCTTCCCATATTTTTTTAATAAACTCTGCATAAGAAGTATGTTATGAGAGATAGAGCGATTCATAATAAAAGTTGATTACCCTAAACTAATTAATTTTGAAATAACAATTTTAAATCTTTGCGACAGGATTTTAGAGATGATTTTATATATTACATTACAGCATGAAATAGGATGAAAGTCCTGAATTTTTTCTGGAAGTGAGATTTTGGGAATCATATCCAATACTATAACATTCCATTGCTTAAGCATTTTCCTGTTTTGAAAGAATTCTAGGACCCCTCCACTTACATCTTTCCCAAATATATCCCAGTTTTCCTTTAAGAAATTCGCATTGTATCCATCTGACCTTGGACTTTTACCTCCTTTCATTGTAAACAAAGCATTCTTAATCTCTTCTTGACTAACTCTTGCTACCAGCTTATCAGCATCCTCATTGTCGATTCTTCTTAGAAGAATCGGTTGCAACACCCCAAGTATGGCATCGAGTCCTTCGTTACTCATTTTTGTTCCAATCAGACCCTTATAATAACTGATAGCTTCCTTTTGAACTGCTTCTTGTCCCTGAAGAATTTCCCCATTATAATCTTTCAATCTAAGGACTTGGTTCCTGAAGTTTTGAGTCATGCATTTTCTATAGAAGAAGGCAATATTTTTGTCTCCCAAAGAAAGCCAACTTTCTCTAGACTTCTGATTGAAGAAACTTTATTCTTTTGAGTAGAGATCTCTGAAACTTGTTAGTGCTTCTTTCTCCTCATCTTGATTATTAGGTAGGTTCTACATCCTCAAGCTTTTGCTTTGAATATTCTCCAATTTTACTCGTGCTTCCTCTACCCTTTTTGATATATCGTTATAATTTTTCCTGTCAAACTTGTTGAGCTTACCTTTTAGGATCCTGAGTTTTTCGGAAACTCTAAACATCTTTGTTCCGTATATACTAGTATTCTAGGTTTCTGTCAGTACTCCTTTGAATTCTTTGCTTTTCATCCAGAAATTAAAGAATTTGAAAGGCCTCTTTAGTATTTTCTACCTTTCCCAGAAAAATTTCAACGGGCAATGATCAGAGATTCCTGGTTGTAGAACATGTATCTGGATTCTCGGGTAGAGATCTTCCCATTTCTCGTTGATCAACCCACGATCAATGCGTCTATTCCTCATTTTCTCTAATTCTCTAGCAGCTGACCATGAAAATAGATTACCTAAACTAGAAGGTTCGATACAATTGATGTCTTTGATGCATTCATTGAAGTCCGGCATGTCTAGCGTGATCCCCATTTCTAGCTCTCTTTCTTGAATGAATCGGGTGACATTGAAGTCGCCCATTAAGATCCAAGGCTCATCATCATTAACTTTACTCTTGAGCTCTCTCCATAACTGTTTTCTTTCTCCTGCTACATTACTTCCATAGATAGCAGCAAAATAGAATTTCGCCTTTGTTATCCTACTAACAATCTCCACCATGATGGCCTTCTTACTGTCGAATAACTTCTTGACTTCAGCTAAGCTATTATTCCAGCCAACTTAGATTCTACTTTTACACACATCTAAATTGTGAATATAAGACCAATCACTACCAAAACAGCGTTTACTTATAGTATCGATTTGATTGTGCCTTACTCTTATCTCTAGTATACCATAATAGTGATTTCATGCATTTCAATCATTCTTATGACTTCCTTTCTTTTGATGGGGTTGTTGAGTCCCCTAATATTCCAGGTCATTATATTCATGTAGAAAGGTTTACAATGTGCTTATTCATTCCTTTCCTTTTCCCTACAACCTTCCTCCATATTTGTGCTTTATATGGAATTACAGGTCTAGGATGTTGCATTCCTCTTATTTGCTTTTGGGTCTGAACCGTTTCGTTAGAAGATGAGTTGGAAGTTCCTTCGCCTATGGGATCTTTGTTTCCTGGCTCTTTTGGGATCTACTCTGTTTCTAGGTTACCCTTCTCAACATTTTATGTTTCTTTAGGTTCTTTGGCTTTCCCTTCCACATTTTCCTTTCCTTTCTTACTTCCCTCTTCTTGAGTTTGATTTCCATTTGTTCTTTCACCCGAATTCTGAACATCTTTCCTTTTGGCATTGCTTTCTTTTGCTGCTTATTTTTCCACCACTATTTCATTTGTATTAGGAATTTTTTGTTGCTTGGCTTCTCCATTCTCCATTTGTTGTTCCTGATTTTTTTCTGGTTGGCCAATAATTTAGGTCATCTCACTATAGAATGTTTAAAGGTATTGCAATTCACACATCTGTACGATCGCCATTCATAGTGTATGCCCATCTTGGTAGCATTTCTCTTTCGATCCACCACTATAATTTTGTCGGGGAGAACGCTTTTGGGTTGAACTTCAACGCTCATCCTAGCATATGTGAGATTTTCGCTTTCCTCCGTGATTTTGTCCATGTATAGTGGGTTTCCTAGAAGACTAGCAAAATTACTTAAGGATTCCGCGTTGTACATGTGGGGAGGGATATTTCGCAACTTGAACCAGATTTGCACAGTTTTTTTGGAATACTGTCATAGCTCGTACCCTCCTTCCATTTTTCGAGTTTCATGCATTCTTTCCCCACGTGTGTATGTCCCAACTCTAAAATTTTCTCAAGATTAACTTCTTGATTGAATTTCAGGAAATACATGCCGTGACTGTTAAAGGTGACATTCATTAGACCTTTTTTTCCTCATTGCTTCATGAGTTCTTCCTTGGTGGCATCAAAAGTGACAGATTCTTTCCCAATATAATTACCCACTATCACATGTTCCCATGATCAAATGCATTTTTCTTCCACATCTGATGGTAGTTTGAACTCAAAGGGATTTTCGAGTATTTCCACCTTTGCTTTGAATGCACCCAGGAAAATCTGTCCCTTTTCTGGGATTTTGTTTTCACTTTCTTTTGCTAAGTTTTGACCCTGCTTTGTGTCTGGATTCTTCTTCCAAACTTGATCAACCTGCCAATTTGGGTTATTCTTCAGAGTATATAAACCTTTGTCTTGGTACATTTTGTCAACTCTTTCATTGTGTTGACAGACCAACTAACAATAATGTCATACTCCTCTTTTTTTAGAAGGTTCCAATCTCGGAGGTAGTGCATGTTTAGCTTAATAGTAATTTGTTCAGCCCATTTCTTTGTTGAGAATCATTTCTCCATTCTTAGCTTGCATCAACATCCTTAAAATTTGGTTTCTCAGCCCTTCGAGGTTTACCCTCTCATTAAAACTAACCCTCCATTTGACGTTTGCGTTCTCTTCGGTTTTCCTTGTTTCCCCCACTTTCTTGTTTACTGTATTATTCTGACATTTGTTTCCAACCCTAATTTCTTCTAGACCAGCACTATTTTCCTTTTGTTCCCCTGTGCTTTCCTTCTTTTTGTTGGTCGCCTCTGTGTTATTTTGATTTACTTTTTTCCTCTGTGACATTCCAGTTTTATCGGATTGATTTTGATTCCCAAAAGAATCAGCAACAAAATTCATTTTAAATAGTTTGTTTATTTAGTCAATCAGTATGTATTTCATTTTTTCTCTTATCTCCGTTGACATTCATCTTAACAGAATTATTGAAGGTTATAGTGGAAGAAGACATACTTGGAGCTTTTCCAGAGGTTACATTGATGCTTTTGCTCACGGATTTAGGGGTGCCATCCTTTCCTTCTTTAGCCAGAGTGTCTTTGTTTTTATGTGAGGTAATGGCGTATGTGCCCTTATTTCATTCCTATTAGTTATCTGCACCCTGGACTTTCTTTGGTTGAGTGGAGCAGGAATTTGATACTTCATGTGCCCGTTTAAGAGAATTGGCCAGGCTTGAGCCAAAATTTGACAAAGAAGAAAGATTCCCTACTGTAAAAGCTTTCATGTTTCCTGATGTTGATTCAAAGTGGCAAAAGCAGACGGATTTCTAATTAGTGAAGCAACAAACAAGAAATCAGTATAGGTAATATTCTGCAGAATAATGAATTTCTGTACAACAGAAAATCGAGAATATTTTCTGATGTCGACCGAGAGTGCGACCACAGTTGGCTATAAGTGAGAGAATATTTTTATTTTATATAATATTGAAATTTTGTATAATATTTAATACATTTATCCTAATTAGGTGTTTGAGATATTTTATCAATAATTTTAGTTATATATATTATTGTCTTAATATATTAAATTTTAATATAAGAACGTATTCATAATTTTTATTTTTTAAACTAATTTAAATTAATTAAATTAAATTAAATATATTATTTAATAACAAATAAAAAAAAGTTTAATTAAACAAAATTTGGTATCAATTTAAAATAATATTTTTGAATTCATAAAAATAAACAATAAATTGATAGAAAAATAAGAATAATAAAAATTAAAATGTTAAATAAATATAATAGAACTTAATAAATTAGAAATAATATTAATCTAAATTTTCATAACTAATACTTATTTGAAAAACACACAAAATACAAAAATAACACATTTCATGATGTAAATGTTAAGAAAAATTAATTAATTATATATATATAAAACAAACTAATCAGGTTCGTGACCTGAAATCAATAATAAAAAACGAATTCAGTTTCGGTTTGGTTTTCGAATTAAAACACAAACTTATTGACTCAAATTAACAAGCTTCGTAAATCCTCACAAAATCTTCTATGTCTTCTAATGCAATCTCTAGTCCATAAGAAGAATAAAAGAAGTGGATGAGACTTTAAAGAGCCTGATAAAACAATTTATCCTTAAGAGTCTTACTTTCGTTCAATATTTTCATTCGTCTCAAATTTACTTATGTAAAAGTTGATCGAGCATTAAGAGTTAAAACAGAAAGTTTAGAGGGAAAAATTACTAGAAAATGGGTTTTCATTATTCACTGTTTAATGTCGTGCAGATAATAATTGGACTATGAGCTTCAATTGGACAATGAGCTTTAGGACTTCTTTATACATAAAAAAAACTAAATCCAGAGAAAAATAACTGAAAATTGTTTTTTCATTCAATAAAGTATGTTAAATTCAGACCAAATAATACTATGTTAGATATCTTTCCTCCCCATATGAACAATAGAAGAAGCTAATGAAAATGTGATTTTGCAATGATTCGTAAAATTATTTAATGTGATTATAAATTAACTTTGTAATATAAATGGTTTGTCTAATTGCAAAGCCTCAAAGTCCTTTAAAACCTTCCTCACTTTCAAACATATATTCCAAAAAGAATTGCGCCACTCTCTAGTAATATCTTTGCTGCATCAAGTTGATCGACGAGACAAGCATAGTAGAGTGTAACCGAGTCCCACTGGTCCCTCACATTGTTATTTATGCAAGATTCGAGAAGATAGTTTAGACAGTCTACATCACGACACGTGCACTCTCAAAGACGTCACCCAATGTGACTGTAGAAATCAGTCACAGATTGATAACAAACTAAAGACAATCTCTCAAAGCTAGAAATCGCTAAAGAATATGCTTATAGAGAAATATAGATTTTTTTTATTAGTAACTGCTCTCATCCTCTTACATTGGGGGTATTATATCCGATCTATTGGGTTGAAACACAAGAAATAATAAATCAACCCTTATACTTTTGGGTTGAGTCTAGTATATATACATATTTACTTTAATTACTGTATAAACTATAACTTGTAAAATAATAATTGAACTATTTATCTACAAAGTTTATAAAGCACACAAATTACTCTAAAATTAAAGTATAATTATAAATGAACACTTATCTTAATACTCCCTCTCAGAAGGAAGAGATCTGACAAAGAGCTTCAAATTGTGGTATCGATTCTTTTTGTGAAAATATCTGCAAGTTGAATGAATTTAGCTAAAACTTGATTTCTTACAATGACGCAATCAATATCAATGTGTTTGGTCCTTTGAGAAAAACTGAATTTTTATATACAGGAATTGCTATTTGGTTATCATTTCATAACAATAGGTAATGTGGTGTTGATTTGCAAATCTTTAAGTATATAGGATATCCATCACACTTCACAAATAGTAGCCGCAAGACTTCTATATTCGGATTCAACTAATGAATGAGAAACTGTCATTTTTTTTTCAGAAAATTTTAAAATTTTCCATAAAAATAAAGAAACCAGAAAGTGATTTTCTATACTAAGAGGCAAGAATAAAAGATTTCCAATGATGCTTTGTTTTCAAAATATTTTAGTAAATGAATTGCAACATTCCAATGAGACAATAATGGTTTATTCATATACTGAGATATATACTGAACTACATATGTTATATAAGACTTGTGTAATTCAAATATATTAACTTTCCAATCAGTCTTTTATATCTTGTTTCAATAGAAATAATTGTCAGATAATTATGTTCACGATGTTAGATATATTACTTTTATTATATTTTTTTGGAATTAAAGGAGAACTAGCATGACACCCCACAATCATGATTTATCACTTAAACTCAAAACTCTTTCAGATGAAATCGAATCCGTGAGCTTTTGGTCTCTTAAGTCGACTCTTACCACTAAGCTACCTTGCTAGGGTAAAAATGTGACCACAAGGGGGTTAAGCACATAGCCCGCAAACAAACTTAACAATTTAACTAACGTAGAACTTGTCGTCTGACGGACTCGAAATCAGGACCTCTCAAGGAGGTTGGGTATATCCACCTCTTGTTGCCGCTAAGCTAAAAGAGTGGATTACTTTTATTATCTTTATTAGCACTTAAGGGTATTTTAGTCTATTGACAGTTAAGAGAATTTCAGTCTGTTGTAATCACTAAATATATAAACTATTTCATTATGATAGAAAAATTAAGTAAGTTAATTTTTGAAGCGGCCATAAAACTAAACTACTATTAACTCTCATGTGCAGGAATAGACCGAGTCGTATAAACCAGCTGGAGACTACATAAAACGGCTGAAGAATACATCAAAGCAATTCGGCTCTAGACGATCAAGTCATGATCAAGAGGAACCGACTTCAACATCATTGACAGACCGGCTAGCAAAGAAAAGATTATACTCTAGCCGGACCACATTACGAAAGAGTCAACCGGAAACTCAGAATTATGAAGATGACGTAATATGACGAAATAGATGTTTCTTGGGAAAATATAAGAAGATAAGATCCGATCAGAAAGCATGCGATAAAGACAATGATGATCTGCTGATCCGAAGATCCGACTCAGACAGCCGAAAGGTGCATGTCTGACACGTGTTCAAAACTGCAAGTCGGTTGCGTCATCAATACCTGACCGATATATGCATGCTTGCCAAGTTTCAGGAAGTTGAAACGTGCACGCAACATCTCTGAACCGGCGTGGTTTCAAACTGACCAATCCCACGGTGAGAGAAGAAGATGACCGTTGGATCTCATTCACTATAAAAGGAAGACAAAGCGACTTCATTTATTACGGTTCTGAAATATCTTAATAGAGAGAGAAAGAAATCTCACGCGCGATCCTAAACTATTGTTTCATTTACCGAAATCTTTATTGTGATGTATTATTGTATTACATCAAGAGTGAATTGGTGTAACCGGAAAGTAGCGAGTTAGGCTCGAACGACATTGTAAGTGTTGTAACTTTGAAAGTTAGTGGAGATCCTTCTCATAATCTGAGAAGAAGGGGTGACGTAGGAGAGTTTGCTCTGAACATCCATAAAAAATCTTGTCTCGTGTCTTTTACTTATTTGCTGCTTATTTACTCTAAAACCGAAATACATTAACCGAAATATAATCCTACTCCTTAATCAAAACTGGTATATTCATACTCCTTAAACCGACTCCTCATAAACCTCATCCAAGTCGTGTGTTGCTTCAAGCTGAAACAGACATTTCCGCCCTTGAACTCGGTTCAAGAGTCTGTGACAGTTTGCGTAGTGTTGAGAACGGTTGTAGTCTTTAACCGGACTATCACCAATCAGTGTGTTGTTGTGTTGTAAGCGGTTACCCTCCTAAACCGGAACCCCGATCCTCCAAGGGAGATCTCGATCCTAACAAGTGGTATCAGAGCGATGTTTTAACACTCAAGCAACCGAAGAAAATGGGAAGCATGACCCACAGCGACAAGCCACCAATGCTAAATAGTGAAGCGTTTAGTGGATGGAAGAAACAGATGTATCTTCATCTGATTACGCTGGATGATGAGATGAGTAGAGTTCTGAACGAAGGGCCAATCAAGATCAACAAGGAGATAGACGCATGGACAACTGAAGATCGAAGAAGGAGTAACCTGGACAACCATTGCATGAGACACATCTACAAGGCTATAGACGATAACACATTGAACAAAATATCAGATTGTGATAATGCAAAGGAAGCCTGGGAGACAATCATTCAGATCCATGAAGATAACGAAAGAACAAAAGAGAACAAAATCTTGGTGGCTACTCAAAACTATGAGAACATCAGGATGAAACCGGGAGAAAACATGAAAGAATTCAGCAACCAGTTCACCAGTATGGTCAACGAACTACAAACATTTGGAAAAAGATACGACAACCGGGAAGTAATTATTAAAGATTTAAGATCACTGCCGAGCACATGGGATATCAAAACCATGGTGATGAGGGAGTCAAGCAATCTCGGGAAGATGAAACTGCATGATATATTCGAAGATCTGAAAGCATATGAGTTCGAGATCAAGTCTCGAATCGAAGACGAGGCATCTACGTCAACCGCAACCAGAGCTCTGGTTACATTGGTGGAACCGGCGGTCCAAGTATCAACCGCTCTGGCTCCAGTCAAAAACGCTGACCAGATTAGTGAAGATGTGATGGCGATGCTGGCTCAGAAATTTGGGAGATTCATGAAGAAGAACCAACCTCCATCTAACAACAATTTCAATTACAGTTATGTTGATAAATCAAATAAAAGATGTTATAACTATGATTATTTTGGACATTTCAGGTCAGAGTGTAGGAAACCAAGAAGAGATGATCGAAAATCGGAAAGCAACTACCAAGGCAACAACTACCAAGGTAACTGGTATCAAGGTAACAACTATCAAGGGAACGATTACCAGAGAAATGACAACCAACGGAACGATTACCGAAGAAATGATAACCAGCAAGCCGATGAAGGAAAGGAAATACAAAAGACACTCATCGCATCCGACGGTGGAAGTGAATGAGCGTACTCCGATAACGAAAATGATGAGGAGAGAGTAACATGCTTCATGGCAAACGACGAAGAGGTATTTGATTTCTCCTCTGATGAATTTACTAAGGAAGATCTGATTTCTGCACTCAACGAAATGGTCGCTGAGTTCAGAAATATATCTGCTTATATACCGACTCCGATATAACATAAAACCGTAGAGTCAAGTAGTAGCGCTGGTGAGCCATGCGAAACCACAATATATGAACCGGATAAACTATCCTTAGAGAATGAGGAGACAATTCAACCGGTAACTGAAGAAAATGAACGAACACTGTATATTACGGCTGCTTGGGAAAGATCCTGTAAAGCCGTAGATCAGATGTGCAAATATAAAAGGCATCATAAGTGTAAGTTTGGTGTTGGATACAAACAAAACTAATCAAACAAACCAAATCAATCTAACAGGATGAAACTCACAAAAGACAATTTTCCTTTCGTAAGATTTGTCAAGAGCTCTTCAACCAATAATGAGGCAGAAATTGTCATAAAAGCGGAACTAAAGTATGTAAGTCCAACCGAATCGGAAAAATGACTTCATCCTGAGAGAAGGAAAGCCAACCGGACAGAAGATAAACGAAATAAAACAAGTAAACCTCAACCTCAAAATAACTCATCACCTCGATATAAGGCGTTCTTGAGCAAAGATCAAGAAGTTAAGCCAAATACCATAAGAACCAATACCGGGAAAGTGATCCGACTTATTCAAGTCTGGATCCCAAAGGGACTAATCAACCATGGACCCAACTGAATGTGGGTACCAAAAGAGTGTAAATATATCTTTCTTACAGGTTAAGAGAAGCAACCGGTTAATGAACTCGGAATAGTATTTGGACAGTGGATTCTCAAGACACATGACTGGTAACAGTGGATTACTAGCAGATATCACTTACGAAACCGGAGCAGTTATCACATTTGGTGACAACTCAAAAGGTAGAATTGTGGGCAAGGGTAAGATTTTCCATGGTAACCTGTCTATAAATAATGTATTATTGGTAGAGAACTTGCATTTCAACCTGTTAAGCATAAGTCAAATGTGCGATGTAGGATACAAAGTTGAGTTTCATAAAAATGCATGCTTAGTTAAAGATCATCAAAATGATATTTTATTAACCGGTAACCGAATGAGAAACATTTACAAAGTTGATTTGGAAAACTAAGTTTGAAAATCTCGTATGCATGATAACTGGAAACGATCCAAACTGGCTCTGGCACAAACGGCTAAACCATTTGAACTTCAAAACAATAAACTTCATCTGCTCTAGGGAATTAGTTTACGGTTTTACAAATGTCAAGTTTTCAAAAGATAAAGTATGTGTTGCATGTCAGATGGGTAAGCAATAAAGTCCTCTTTCAAAAGTAAAGGAAATCATCAATCTGAACGATGTTTAGAACTCCTGCATATGGATCTGTTTGGTCCAGTTAGAGTAACAAGTCTAGGAGGCATGCAATATACTATGGTAGTTGTTGATGATTATTCTAAATTTACTTGGGTAATATTTTTAGCTTCTAAAAATCAAGCAACACCAAACCTGATTAAACTGATTTTGAGAATACAAAATGAAAAATCTATTCGGGTAACAAAATCAGAAGTGATAGAGGATCTGAATTTACAAACAGCAAACTAACTACTTTTCTTGATGATTCTGGTATTAGACACGAGCTGTCTAGTGCCAGAACTTCTCAACAAAACGGCCTGGCTGAGAGATGAAACCGAACTCTCAAGGAAGCCACAAGGTCAATGATAGTCGATTCGGGCATTGCTCAAAAATTATGGGACGAGGCTATCAATACCGCATTCTATACTCAAAATTGGTCTCTAGTAACTAAACGTTTTTCAAAAACCCCTTTTGAGATATTCTATGATCGAATTCCAAACATACAGTATTTTAGAATTTTTGGTAGTAAATGTTTTGTTCACAACAACGACAAAAATTATTTGACCGCCTTTGATGCTAAATCCGATGAAGGAATAATGTTGGGATATTCAGCTGTAAGTAAAGCATATAGAATTTATAATACTAGAACTTTAACAGTTGAAGAAACATCTCACGTTGTTTTTGATGAATCGGTTGAACGAAACACTGCATTACCCTTCGACCTTCACAACAGAATGGAAAATTTTTAATATCTATTCTGATGATGAAGATGAGGTTCCGGTTTATAGACGTTTTGTCAATGATCAAACGGTTGATGCTGAACCCCAGCCTGTTCAAGCTGCTTTACCGTAGAAAGTTGACTCTTCAGTTTCAACTGAAGAAATCGGTCGGTCTGACTTTGTTCAGCCTACCGATCAGTCTAACCTTGATTAGCCAACCGAACGCTTGGAAGTCACGTCTCGGATAAACCTCAGAAGGAACAAAAATCATCCTCTTGAACTAGTAATAGGTAACATATCATCACCCGTCCGAACTAGACAACAAAATTTGGAACACTATGAAAACTCAGCTTTCATATCACAAATTGAACCAAAAAAGGTGGATGAAGCGTTGTGAGATCCCGACTGGATCCTAGCAATGCAAGAGGAACTAAACGAGTTTGAGAGAAATAAAGTCTAGTACCTAGTCCCTAGACCGAAAAACAAACCGGTTATAGGAACACGATGGGTATTCAGAAATAAACTCAATGAAGACGGTTTAGTAACGAGGAACAAGACCCGGTTAGTGGCTCAAGGCTATAAACAGGAAGAAGGCATTGATTTTGAAGAATCATTCACTCCTGTAGCTAGACTTGAGGCCATTAGAATATTTCTAGCATTTGCAGCTTTCAAAAATTTCAATGTTTTTCAAATGGATGTTAAAAGCGCTTTTCTAAACGGTAAAATAAATGAAGAAGTGTATGTTAATCAACCTCCAGGTTTCAAAAATTCAGAATATGAAAATCATGTTTACCAACTAAACAAAGCCCTTTGGTTTGAAACAGGCTCTGAGAGCCTGGTATGACACATTAACGCAATTCTTATTTGATCACAAGTTTACAATAGGTTCAGTCGATAAAACACTTTTCAAATTTGATAAAAAGGAACATATATTACTCGTTCAAATCTATGTTGATGATATTATTTTGGGATCAACCTATCCAAAGTTATGTGATAAATTCTCAAAAATGATGACTGAAAAATTTCAAATGAGTATGATGGGAGAACTGAGTTTCTTCCTAGGATTTCAGGCTAAGCAGATCGAAACTGGAACGTTCATAAGCCAGCCAAAGTACACAGCCGAACTACTAAAGAAATTTGGAATGGACACATGTGCTAAGGCGGCTACACCAATGAGCTCTTCCGTAAAGTTAGACAAAGATGAGGATGGTCAAGCTGTCGACATCACGACATATCGAGGAATGATTGGATCGCTGCTCTACCTAACAGCCAGCCGACCGGACATTCTGTTTGTGGTCGGAGTATGCGGGAAATTTCAAGCTAATCCAAAGCAATCACACTACACCGCGACTAAAAGAATCTTAAAATATCTGAAAGGGACTCAAGATGTGGGACTTTGGTACCCAAAAGATTCAAGTTTTAATCTCATAAGCTACTCAGATGCGGATTACGCAGGCTGCAAAATCGATAGAAAGAGTACAAGTGGGACTTGCCAATTTATGGGAGACCGGCTTGTCTCATGGAACAATAAAAAGCAAACCTCAGTTGCAACTTCAACCGCAGAGGCAGAGTACTTAGCAGCTGGAAGCTACTGTGCACAACTCCTCTGGATCCAACAGCAACTAAGAGATTTTTGTGTAATAGCTGAAGAATTACCAATATTCTGTGACAACACCAGTGCAATAGCGATCACATATAATCCGGTGTTGCACTCAAGAACGAAACACATTGACATAAGAAATCATTTCATCCGGGAGCATGTTCAACAGAAGCCCATCCAGCTGGAATACGTCTCAACTGAGCAACAAGTAGCTGACATCTTCACCAAACCGCTACAGGAAGCTAAGTTTTCTCATTTCAGAAATATTTTAAGACTTACTGATAGCAAGCAACTTATACCATGACCATCCATGCATGCTGTCTATATACTCTATCGTGAAAACCGGGGTATGCGTTCAGGAAGAAGCTCTCGCTTCTCAAACCGTATCCAAATAGGCCATTAAACATTTAAGGATGCAAACCGGGAGGAAGTCTTCGGTTATGCCTGACCACTTGATGATATCAAATCACATGTATACATACCAAGCGGTTCAAATGACGTGGTAAAGCGGATAAGTTTAATCTAAAGTTGAACAAATGTTGATGCGATTCAATATTTCTTCACACTGAAATAAAATATCCAATTAAAACTGGTCATGGAAAACCAATTGGTATAAATGCATCATGGTTTAGATGAACTGGACTTTTCCGGTTAACTTGGGACAGCTAACCGCGTACTCATACACACCTTGAGAAATGAAGCCTATAATCTATAAAATAGTTTACCTCAATCGAGATGACGACACGTGTTCATCATCAAGAGAGGGAGACTAACATCTTGTCAATAGATTTATTGTCATCATGAATATCCTTAGTAATGATTAATTTTGCATTGGAAATAAACATTATACACTTTAACAAGTTAAAGCCTATTAATTAATCGATGACATCACTAAGCATACTTAACCTACTAATCTAGCCGAACCCCTGACTATATAAACAACCCTTCACTATTCACAACACTTCACAAAATTCACTATTCACAAAGATTTCTTGAACTAAGACTATCACAAGAACATGAACTCCGATCCACTCTCCAAGAAAATTCTGTTGGCTGACTTCAACTCCATATACCAATATGAAGAACACGACATCAATGACATGTTCTTAGCCGTTGAAAGAAGCGGGCTAAAAAGATTTTTGGAGAACAGATTCATCATCGACTACTTGGTAGTCGATGAGTTCTTTGAAACAACAAAAGAAGTGCACCGAGACATTATCGTGGCACGGGTCTACGGTCAATTTTTTCTATTCAGCGAGACGGATTTCGCTGAATACTGCGATTTACCCACTAAAGGGGTAACCGATCTCACTTACTCCCAGTGACCATTGAAGAAATGTGTCATCGGTTTTCCAACTACAACATCCCGGTTAAGCCCTGGGGTGCTAAGAGTCAACTATCTCACAAGTACCAGATTCTTTGTAAGAATCTGGGAAAGTCTGTTCTGGGTAGAGAGAAGAGCTATTACTATACCCAGAGGCTCTTCGAAATGATGATTGCAGTCACGGTTGGGACACCGATGAACTGGTCCTGGATCATCTTCAGCAACCTGAAGAAGATGATTCTCTCAAACAAAACCGGTTATGCTCCTCAGCTAAGCGGTTTCTGTGCAAGTCTGGACATCCATTCTGGGCCCTTCGTCACTCTTCACCCGAAGCACGTGCTTACGAAGGAGAGAATCCAAGAGCTAATCGACCGGTAGGAAGCTGGAAGAGCTAAGAATAATCAAGCTGCCGGTTCATCTAATGTCTAAATCTTTTTCATCTTTTTCTTCAATCATCAAACCGGTAATTTTGTTGTACTACCGGTTTGGCACGCTTCATTAATGAAAATCTTATCTTTCCTCTTCGGTCGAAACCAAAGGAATCCTAAAGAAATAAACGACATTAAATGCGCTACACCAAATAAAATAAAATCAGTCATGAAAACTGAAATGTTCGCTTTCCAAGAAGCATGCTTAATCCGAATAGACTAGACAATCTATTATTCCATTGAAAATTGATAAGCCTTTATCACCATACAAAAACGGTCTGATTTTTCAAATATTATCATTAAATGCAACCAACCGCCTGCATTATAAAAGGGGGCTTCATCCTTCTTCATCAAATCACACTTTAAATATCTTCTTCTCTCTCTAAGCTCGAATCCTCAAAACTCATTCACTCTCTGTTCAAATCTTCTCTTGAAAATGAATGCTGAAATGAGAAACACCATTGTCGTCGACTTCTATGAAGTGTTAAATTCTAGGTTTGAAGAAAGCACCTTCTCACTAATCGTAGAATCTTGGTTGCAGCAGTTTCTCGAGAGTTTAGACACCATCCTCGAAGAGGAGGTGTATGAATTTTTCAACAATGGGCACATACTTGATGATGGCAGCATAAGGATCATCATTGACGGAAGATTTCTTCGGGTCACCGAGGAGCACTTTGCATACTTTTTTGAACTCCCAACCGAAGGATTTTCGGATTTTCCAACACCGTATTTTCCGGCCAAAGAAGACTATGCCTTCATATTTTCCAGCTCCATTCATCCGGTTGATGAATACGGTGAAAAAGTTGACCTTGCACCCCAATACCAAGTCTTTCATGACTTGGTCCAGCGGTCTATCATGGGACGAATGCCCAACCAAAACTATAACCGGGAGACTTAATAATTTGAAGAAACTTTTTTCAGCTCCAAGGGGAAGGATCGGTTTCGCTCCCCAAATCAGCCGATTCCTGCAAGTTCATCGTTCCAACCATGGACCCGGTGTTCCTGTCGGACCGGCCAACACCATGACTCGACCCATGCTGAATAGATGGATATAGAGGATTGAGGAACGAACCGGCAACACCGTGGATGAGTGGGTTGACAGAATGATCGACGGGGAGTGGCTCGATCTTCTTTAAATTTGTGTAGTTTCCGGTTATTCTTGTCATTTTGTTGTACGACCAGATAACCACTTCATTTCTTTTGTTTCGGCTTAATATAAAGAATTCTATATCTTTAAGTCTCCGGTTTTCACATAAGTTTCTTTCCGGTTCTGATCTGAGTAAATATAAGAATTCTGGTTAATCAAAGCTTCTGGTTAACAAAATTTCCGGTTAAGAAAATCAAATCTCAAAACAAATCTAAAAAATTCAAAGTTTACCGCTCACAGTTTACCACCCACAATATTACCGCCCATAGTTATTCTCCGCAATTACCGCCTAAAGTTACTGTAGTAACTTTTGGAGGAAAAATTGGCGCCAAAACAATTGAAGTGACAGTTCAACTTCTAACCGTTCAAAACCGCTCCCTATATAAGACAGAAACAGCTCATTATTTGCTCACGCTTTCTCTCTCTAAAAACTCATGCAATCTCTTGCATTCTCTGATCTTCATCTTCTCCGTTACATAATCTCATCATGGAATCAGATAAATCACTTTTCAAATACATCTTGCAGGTCGATTTCAACGACATCGATGAACACGCTGCAGAAGAACACAAAGCTGTGCTTCAATCGTTGAGGGATTCTGGGCTAGAAACCTACCTTTCTGGCCCGTTCTTCGTGCATCCGTCGGAAGTTGAAGAGTTTCTGTAAACGGAGACTCTGACGAAGAGGACAGTCTCCGCCACCGTGTGCGGCAAGGCAATTAACATCACGGAAGAACTCTTCTCGGAAGATCTCGGTTTGCCGAATACCGGGAAGGACTTCAAGACAAGCTTATCAGCTGCAGAATCTAATGCTGTCCGATTAACCATCTCAAGTGATGACACGGATCTGGTGTCTCACTCCAGCCAGAATAACAAACTCAAGCCAGAGTTCAGATGGCTGGTGGATATCATATCCAAGCCGCTTCAGGGCAAAGGAGGAAATTTCGATAATCTGACAAAGTTGAAACTGCAAATGTTGATGGCGATTGCTCGCAGCAACAAGATTGACTGTGGAAGTGTTCTGTTCGAGCAGTTTTGCGAAATGGTAGTGAAAATGAACGGTCGGGTTCAAGCCTGCGCCATGTAGATCGTGAAGATCCTACGGTTCCTTCAAGTCGAAATCGGTGAAGGTGAACCTCTTGCATCCGGTAATATTTTAACCTCTGAGCACATGAGCAAGAGAACTTCTAAGACAACCAGACCGAAAGCTACAAGGGTCAAATCCGCATAAGAAGCCGATTCGACTACACCGGTTGGTGAGAGTTCGAAACAGGCCGATCCAAAGGGAAATGCTATACAAACAGAAGTCCCGCAGAAAAGGGGAAGGGTAAAGAAATCGGCGAAGAAAAACGTCAAGAAACCGGAAGACTCCGAGAAAACTCTATCCTCGGAGCAATCACCAAAAAGAATTGAACAACTAATTCAGCCGATTCCGCTCAACACTGTCCGTCCAAACGTAGATAATTCCCCGTCATCAAGGCAAGTCGAACCCTCGGGGAGCCAAGAAACTCATTCCAAATCAAAGAAGAATCCGGCTATGGAGGTTAGCGCTCAATCCGAAAACTCTAAATCTCCAACCAAAAATCTCGACGATATGATCGACGATGTGGGATTGAGAACCTCAGAGGTCATAGAGGACGTAGTCCAAAATGTTACTCATGAAACCGAAGACGATGTCACAAGTCTTCCCCAGAAAACAGATCAGGTTGGGGCAACCGGCCAGCTTGAAATTCATCCAGTTGAAGAAACGGCTAAATTAGAAAACATCACTCCTCCAGCTCAGGAGGGAAACAACGAAGAAAAGGAACCATCCGGTTCGGTTGGGGACAAATCTGTTCCAACCGAATCAAATCCTCAATTGGCTCAAGATGGGCCGACAAACCCATCGATCACACCTAAAGGTCCATCTCAGGTTAACAAAGGTAAAGAAGTCCTCATTGAAGGTTCTCCGGTGAGAGGAGAAAGTGCACTGCAAACCGGCCCCAGACAGTCTGAAATATCACCCGAAGCCGAGGTATCTATCTCAACAGAAGAAGAAGAAGCGATGTTCCAATTTTTCATCCGGGATATGAATAAGGAGGCCTAAGAGCTAGCCACCCCTTATCACTTATGGATCAAGTTGCGTTGTGAAACGAAGCTTTCAGACATGATCCCTGATCTCAACGGCAATGAATATTAGGAGAAACTCTTGGCACTAGAAGAAGAAGCCCTCAAAGTCACGGGTACCAAAGTCATCCAAGCCGCATACGCTAAAACTCCTATGATGGAGGAAGAAGCAGAGAGGCGGCTCTTCCTCCAGCCGCTAAGGAACCATCTTTTCAGACAATCGGTCATTTTGTTGCATGCACCGGTTGTATATTTTAATTATTCTTATCTTTTGTATGTCTCTCTTGACCTCTTGTGGTATTACTTCACATCGGTTTAATATATTTCCTACTTTTATTCTATCCACTTTTGGCATATTAAACTATGATCGTATGGAAACCACAAAACATTAAATTCAGTTAGTTTCCAACCAAATTCTTTACCTCGGACAAAACAAAATCACCACTTTCCAAGAAAATTGTCTTGAAAACATAAAAATTCCTCATACCTTAAAAGCATTAACAAGACATATCATAAATGACAATATCCTACATTTAATGTCTTTGCGTTATCATTTCTTTACATCCTATTTAAGAGGCCTCTCACTCCTTTTCAAACATCACAACACATCTTGCCATTTTGCAAAAATTACAACTTTCATCTCTTTAAAAACTTTTCTGAAAAATGTCTCATCCTACACTTTGAAACTACCTATGTGTTAACTTTAATTCAGTGCTCTCCTCTGATGACATTGAAACAAAGGAAATTCTCTTCGATTCACTCGTCGACACCGGCCTCCGTGGATTCCTGGAAGAATCCGAACTCATTCTACTTCCTGAATTGTTGGAGTTTTTCACCAATGCTTCCATGCTCGAAGATCTTATCGTTTCCATCATAAACAATACCATTATCATTCAGATCTTAGAAGAAACAATCGCCGAGATGTTCAACCTACCGATTGAGGGATTTTCGGACTTTCCTCCTCGGGTGAACGAGACTCTTGATGACTATGTTGAACTGTTCTCCATGGATGCAAACTCGGTTCAGAACAACGACCTCAAAGTCTATCTTGCCCCCCACATCCAAATACTCCATGACATTGTCACCTGATCCATTCTGTGTCAAGTTCCGAATCAAAACTACTCCAAAAAGACTTTTGATATGATGACGTACATCGTAAGAAATACTCCTATTAACTGGACCTCGGTCATCTTTGAAAACCTGAAAACAATGGTTGAAACCAAGAAGAAGCTCGGCTACGCTCCTCAGCTGAGCTGGATCATTCAATCAACCGCCCCTGAACTCGGACCGGGATCACCGGTGAACCCAACAAATGTTCTCACCAAGGAATCAGTGGAAGATAAAATGTCTAGGATGGTTCTTAGGTTCTTTCCTTAGGTTCTTTCCTAAACGTTTTATTTATAAAATCGCTCATATTGTTTCAACCGATCTGTCATCGGTTTTCACTTTATCATTTCATCGGTTTTAATATTACTATGTTAATGTACTTCTTTTATAAATCATTGCCGGTAAAATTTTAAACCTATCCTCAATATCTTACCGTTCAAAGTTGCCGCCAATAATTTTGGATGGAAACTTTGGCGCCATTTCATCGATGTGACAGCTCACATCTTTCAATGCGTCGGTTCGCATTCTAAGACGCGCCCCAAGCGGCCTATAAATACATAATCACACATCAAAATTTCATTTCACGCTTTCTGCTTTCTCTCTCTTGCAATCACTCTCAAAAACATCCAAGTTTTCAATCAAATTCATAAATTCCAAAATGGGTCGTGACTCCGCTCTCTTAGTCCACATTATCCAAGTTGATTTCGAAGAAATTCGAAACAATGGCTCGGAGGAAGCTCGATACGTCTTAAGGCTAATCACCGCTTCTAGTCTGGAACACTTCCTGAACGGACCGTTCGTTCTCTGCCAAATTGCGGTGACGGAGTTCTTCGCAAATGCCACTTTGAATGATGAAACTATCTCTACAACGGTCGGGGGACAAACCTTTGAAATTACAAAGGACTTACTTGCTGAAGTTTTTCAGTTACCGACAGAGGGCAGTGATTTCACCGAAGGTGGAGATACAGATGAATTTCTGGCGGTTTGCCTTGACATTTCTTGCACCAACGAACCAATAGTAGTTTCCGGCAAGAAAGGAGACCTAAAATCGGAGTATAGGCCTCTATGCGAAATAATTTCAAAGTCCATTCAGGGAAGGGGAGACAACTTTGATAGTCTCACCAATCTCAAGATTGAAACAATGGCTACGATTGTCAAGGGAGAAAAGATCAACTGGGCCGAGGTGATCTTTTCCAACCTATGCGAGATGGTGGATCCCAACTCTACCTGGTCTCGGGGATATGCCATTCCCCTAGGCAAACTACTCCTCCGTCTTAACATTCAAACCGGCCCAGAGATCCTCCTCCAAGGCAGAAAGATAATCAAATCCGTCCACTTTATAAAATCCAGCAAGAGAAAGGTCTCGGCAGTTAGACAGTCGAAGGCTCCGGCAAGAAAACTCAACCTAAGAAGAAGAAAGCTCCGGTAGCAAAAGAAACCGGAAGCGAAAGAAAAATATCGGCTCCTCGGGCATCTGGCTCGATGAATATTCAAGCCAATGTCTCAAATCGGACTGTCTCCATGACTAGTATCTATAGTCGTTCCAAGGATAACTCTGGTCATCCGGTCAATACCTTTACATCCCCTGATCATGAAACCGAGAAAGACGGTCAAACAATGCTGACATGACAAGTAGCAAAGGGAAGGAAAAACTAGTTGATTATGAGGATGACGAGGAAGAACTACCAGCGGTGAATGCTGAAGCCGAAACCGATCCGACCGAACAACCGGAAACAGCAGAAGATGCACTGAAGGATATGGGGGATGCTTTTATTCCCAAAGTCATAAATAACCTCACAATGAAGGCGCTTGAACGAAGCAACATTTTTTATGAATGGGCATCTATGAGAGCGGAAATCGGATTCGCCGATATGATTCCAAACTTTCCCGCACATCAGAAGTGGGAAATGCTGATAAAACTTGACAACTCGGTTTTTGAGCTGGAAAAAATAAGGAAAGTCGTGGTCGCTCTTAAGAGAGGACCGCTCGTGGAATTACACGCCAGGTTGATAGAGTTCACCCAGTCCATTCTCCGCATACAACAACAACCATAAGAAAGGACTCTCATTGATTAGATGGTGCTAGAAGCACTACAGAAATCTGTTCAGGAAATGGAAGACACAATGACCCGGCTAGAATCAGAGACTGGTCAGGAAGATGAAGTTCCCCACTCCTCTCGGTCAGATCTTAATGATGAGGATACAACGCAAAGGTCAGAGCCTGACGCCAGTCAACCTTCAAGAAAGGAAGCAAGTACCTCTCCTCCACCAACATCCCCGGCCAGGACTTCTTCAAGTAAGTCCCCCGAATACCAACACATTAACATTGAGATGGATAATCTGGTATCCGGTCAGAATGATCTTCCCCGCAACGACCCTCCGGTAGAGTCTGCCATTACTAAAGAAATGATCAAGGCATGCTTCGACGAATTCTTCCAAGAAACCATTGCACCGTGGCAGGCTAAGATGGAAGAATAGACAGAATCATTGCACCGGATGATTGACTCTACGAATCAACGGATTGAAACCATTGAAGAAGGAAATGCTCAAACCGACTCCTCTTTAAAAGCGGTTTCGGCACAACTTGAAGAACTCATCGCGGCTAAGATTGCAGCCGACGAAGCAAGAATCAAAGAAAATAAAATAGCAGCTCTGAAGATTCAGAAAGAAGAGAATGAATGAATAAGAATTTTAAAGGAAAGGGAACAATTGAATGCGGCAATGGCCCGATAGGTTCATGAGGAAGAAAATGCCGAGCCGGCACAGAACGCAATTCCATCCTCTACTCCGGCTATCCACACAACCCGAGCCGAGAAAAAGAAAAGAAAACAAGCCGAAAGGGCAACGGCAAAAAGAGCTCAATCGGTGATGAACGACTTTGTTGAACCAACCGGTGCATCACATGTTGACTTGGAACTCTCGGACTCCGGTGAAGATGAGGAACATGTTCCTCCGCTGCAGAAACGAACGCGGGTTGTTCCAATCATTGCGATGCCTATTCGCGCAGTTCTCCAAGCTCCTTGGCTCAAAGTTCTCCGGCCCATCGAGCACCTCCTTTAACACGGCGTGCACCGGCAACCGATCGGTCAGGAAATCGAGCATCCTCTTCAAGACCAGGCTACGATCCGTGCACTCCAGGGAGAGGACTGATGTCTGACTATCTCCGAGAGATCATATACAGGGACGATGATGAGAATGATGAAAAGAGGGAATAAAATTTCACCTATCTTATTTATGTCTACTTTAGTTTATCATATGTTTACTTTACATTATAATTATCTATTCTCTCTATATATAAGTATCTTTGGAAAACTGGTCTACTTCTCACTTCTTGCATGGTTTTGAATATTTTAAATAAAATAATCAAAAAGGGAAAAAATGGTAAATAAAATTTTTCGAAAATTTTTTGCAACACAAAACTTGTTTTCAAAAATATTTTTCGAAAAAATTTTCGAAAATTTTTTTCAAGACAAAACTTGTTTTCAAAAATTTTTCAAAGTCTCTTCTAAAAACATTTTTTTTAAAAAAACAACAAACACTTCAAATAATCACCGGAGGCATGGTTTTGAATATTTTAAATAAAATAATCAAAAAGGGAGAAATTGTTAGATAAAAATTACCGGTTAAATAGAACTTAAAAGAATAAACTTATTGTACAGGAACGATCAAAAATCTCAACCGGTCAAGAAATCAAGCCGGATAGAAGAAGCAAGTGACAAATCCAAAACCTGAAGCTGTCCAGTTGAACTGAACAACCGGCTAACTTGATAAGTTGGAATGAAGTACTCAATCCAAATCCAAAGAACAAATCCAACGAGAAGACTACTTAGAGAAAGAAGTCAAGGATATCAAATAAAGAACAAATTACAAATTGGTGGAAGTAAACACTTTGGGCATATGCAGAAGATGACATTAAAGGATCAGACCGTGACATTGTCATATTCATACAAGTCTGATGATATGCTGCAAGCTGTAGAAGATTGTCTGAAGAAATAGTTACCATTTTGGTACAAGTTAAAGGAGCAATCTCCCAGGTGCAGGCAACTGTCCAACCGACAGTTGCCATAATCAAGCAAAGACAAACCGAGCCGGTCTGCTCCATGCCTTAGAAGCCTAAACCGCATTTATTGCTATGCTGAACCTCTGAAGTTATCCGTTGAAGAAATGTGACCGTTGGCACATCTTCACCTATAAAAGGAGAAGCAGAGGAAGCTGAAAAACAACAAGGAACAACAAGTGAACAAGCGCTAAGAAAGAGCAAAAACAAGTTACAAAGTGCTTATCTCTCTAAGATTCAAAGCTTGAGTGTGTTTCTGTTACAATTTCTATGAGAATTGTAAGAATGATTATCGAGCAGTCAATAAGACTCGATTGTGTTTGTGTATTCCTTAGTGAATATCCTTCTTGTGATTTGAGAAGAAGGGGTGACGTAGGAGTTTTATCTCCGAACATCCATAAAAACCTGTCTCGTGCTTTACCTTCTTCCGGTTCCATATTCTAACTGACTCTTCATATTCTAACCGGTTCCATATTCTAACTGACCCATACTATTCCAACCGCCTCACTAATCCTCAACCGACATTCTCCAAACCGCATCTCTTTTCATCCTGTGTGTGTGTTGCTTCAACCTGAAACAAACCACTTCCACACTTGAACTCGATTCAAGGGTTTGTGACAGTTTGTGTGGTATTGAAACCAGTGTTAATTCTTAACCAGATTAGCGCCAACCGTTGAGTGTTGTAAGAGAGTACTATCCGGGCGGACCCCGGTCCGCCATCGGCGATCTAGATCCTAACAATCTCTAATTGATTACAAGAGATATTTTCTTCTGATTTTAACTCTAATAGATTAGAATTCCTCCCGATGATTTATGGGATTATTCTCTAACCATGGATCATGCCAGAATAATATTTCATTCCCGATTCTGAACTTCATCATCTGATATGCCTCTCCTCTAGTTCTTAGGATTTTCTTCAAGGACCATGCTATTTCATTTTTGATTTGGCATGTCCATATGCTAGCTTCTCCTTTCATGAATCTCGTATGAACCCATTTGTCCCATAAAGAATCCGTCTTCATCTCAAGGGCACATACATGTTAGATTGTGAGCGCTCGATTCCATATGACACAATTTTTAGTGTCAAGCCCTCCTTCTTCCTTTGGGGTACATACCCCACTTGACCCTTTTTCCTCATTTTCCTTGAGTATCCCAGATGAAGTCTCTCATCATCTTATCTAGTTCAGCCATAACTTTTTTGGGAATGATTATTTGTTGTGCCTAGTAGTCAATGATTCCCATAGTCACTCTTTTCACAAGCTCTATTCTTCCTGCGTAAGACAAGTTTTTTGTAGCTCAACCTAAGATAAAATTTATGACCTTTTCAATAAGTGGGCGAAAATGTGAGCTTTGAAGTTGATTTGCAGATAAGGGGACTCCATGATATTTTACTAGAAGCGGTCCTTCTTTTATCCCCCGTGATATTAAATATATTCTGCTTCAAATTTTCTTTCACTCTTCCTCCATAGAAAGCATGGATTTTGTCTTTATTAATGAATAAATTTATAATATTAGAAAACATTGTCAGTGCTTTCTTGATTGTACTAACAGATTCAACATCTGCGTGAGCCACTATGAACAGATCATCAGCAAAACAAACATGTGTTATTTGCTTATTCCTTGCAGTAGGGGTGAAATTTGAATTTATGGTTCCTTTAGAGCATTTTAAAGATACAGTCCAGGATATCCATAATAAGAACGAAGAGGTAAGGTGAGAGAGGATCTCCTTGCCTTACTCCCCTTTCACCCTTAAAGAAGTCACTATGTATGTCATTCACGCTAACAATGAAGTGAGGGATCAAAACACACTACAATAACCACTCGATAAAAATGTTAGGGAAACCGACAACATAAAGGAATTAATGAATAAATTCCCATCTTATCGAGTCAAAAGCTTTTCGAAAGTCAATTTTGAAAGCCTCTCTCGGAGATATAACTTTCTTCCCATAATTTTTCAATAAACTCTCCATAAGAAGTATGTTATGAGAGATAGAGCGATTCAGAATAAAAGTTGATTGCCCTAAATTAATTAATTTTGAAATAACAATTTTAAATCTTTGCGACAGGATTTTAGAGATGATTTTAAATATTACATTACAGCATGAAATAGGATGAAAGTCTTGCATTTTTTCTGGAAGTGAGATTTTGGGAATCTTATTCAATACTATAGCATTCCATTGCTTAAGAATTTTCTTGTTTTGAAAGAATTCTAGGACCCCTTCACTTACATCTTTCCCAAATATATCCTAGTTTTCCTTTAAGAAATTCGCATTGTATCCATTTAGCCTGGACTTTTACCTCCTTTCATCGTAAACAAAGCATTCTTAATCTCTTCTTGACTAACCCTTGCTACCAGCTTATCAGCATCCTCATTGTCGATTCTTCTTAGAACAATCAGTTGCAACACCCCAAGTATGGCATCGAGTCCTTCGTTACTCATTTTTGTTCCAATCATACCCTTATAATAACTGATAGCTTCCTTTTGAACTGCTTCTTGTCCCTGAAGAATTTCCCCATTACAATCTTTCAATCTGAGGACTTGGTTCTTGAAGTTTCGAGTCATGCATTTTCTATAGAAGAAGGCAATATTTTTGTCTCCCAAAGAAAGCCAACTTTCTATAGACTTCTGATTGAAGAAACTTTATTCTTTTGAGTAGAGATCTCTGAAACTTATTAGTGCTTCTTTCTCCTCATCTTTATTATTAGGTAGGTTCTACATCCTCAAGCTTTTTGCTTTGAATATTCTCCAATTTTACTCGTGCTTCCTCTACCCTTTTTGATATACCGTTATAATTTTTCCTGTCAAACTTGTTGAGCTTACCTTTTAGGATCCTGAGCTTTTCGCAAACTCTAAACATCTTTGTCCTGTATATACTGGTATTCCAGGTTTATGTCTGTACTCCTTTGAATTCATTGTTTTTCATCCAGAAATTAAAGAGTTTGAAAGGCCTCTTTAGTCTTTTCTCCCTTTCCCAGAAAAATTTCAACGGGCAATGATCAGAGATTCCTAGTTGTAGAACATGTATCTGGCTTCTCGGGTAGAGATCTGCCCATTTCTCGTTGATCAACCCATGATCAATGCGACTATTCCTCATTTCCTCTAATTCTCTAGTAGTTGATCATGAAAATAGATTACCTGAACTAGAAGGTTCAATACAATTGATGCCTCTGATGCATTCATTGAAGTCTGGCATGTCTAGCGTGATCCCCATTTCTAGCTCTCTTTCTTGAATGAATCTGGTGACATTGAAGTCGCCCATTAAGATCCAAGGCTCATCATCATTAACTTTACTCTTGAGCTCTCTCCATAACTGTTTTCTTTCTCCTGCTACATTACTTCCATAGATAGTAGCAAAATAGAATTTCTCCTTTGTTATCCTACTAACAATCTCCACCATGATGACCTTCTTACTGTCGAATAACTTCTTGACCTCAACTAAGCTATTATTCCAGCCAATTCAGATTCTACTTTTACACCCATCTAAATTATGAATATAAGACCAATCATTACCAAAATAGTGTTTACTTATAGTATCGATTTGATTGTGCCTTACTCTTGTCTCTAGTATACCCATAATAGTGATTTCATGCCTTTCAATCATTCTTCTGACTTCCTTTCTTTTGATGGGGTCGTTGAGCCCCCTAATATTCCAGGTCATTATATTCATGCAGAAAGGTTGACAATGTGCTTATTTCTTCCTTTCCTTTTCCCTACAACCTTCCTCCATATTTGTGATTTATATGGAATTACAGGTCTAGGATGTTGCATTCCTCTTATTTGCATTTGGGTCTGAACCGTTTCGTTAGAAGATGAGTTGGAAGTTCCTTCTCCTACGGGATCTTTGTTTCCTGGCTCTTTTGGGATTTGCTCTGTTTCTAGGTTACCTTTCTCAACATTTTATGTTTCCTTAAGTTCTTTGGCTTTCCCTTCCACATTTTCTTTTCCTTTCTTACTTCCCTCTTCTTGAGTTTGATTTCCTTTTGTTCCTTCACCCGAATTCTAAACATCTTTCCTTTTGGCATTTCTTTCTTTTGCTGGTTATTTTTCCACCACTGTTTCATTTGTATTATGAACTTTTTGTTGCTTGGCTTCTCCATTCTCCATTTGTTGTTCCTGATTTTTTTCTGGTTGGCCAATAATTTAAGGCATTTTCACTATAGAATGTTTAAAGGTATTGCAATTCACGCATATGTACGATCGTCATTCATAGTGTATGCCCATCTTGGTAGCATTTCTCTTTCGATCCACCACTATAATTATGTCGGGGAGAACGCTCCTGGGTTGAACTTCAACGCTCATCCTAGTATATGTGAGATTTTCGCTTTCTTCCGTGATTTTGTCCATGTATAGTGGGTTTCCTAGAAGACTATAGAAATGGCTTAAGGCTTCCGCGTTGTGCATGTGGGGAGGGATATTTCGCAACTTGAACCAGATTTGCAGAGTTTCTTTTGGAATACTGTCATAGCTCGTACCCTCCTTCCATTTTTCGAGTTTCATGCATTCTTTCCCCACGTGTGTATGTCCCAACTCTAAAATTTTCTCAAGATTAACCTCTTGATTGAATTTCAGGAAATACATGTCGTGACTGTTAAAGGTGACCTTCATTAGACCTTCTTTTCCTCATTGCTTCATGAGTTCTTCCTTGGTGGCATCAAAAGTGACAGGTTCTTTCCCAATATAATTACCCACTATCACCTGTTCCCATGATCAAATGCATTTTTCTTCCACATCTGATGGTAGCTTGAACTCAAAGGGATTTTTGAGTTTTTCCACATTTTGCTTTGAACGCACCCAAGAAAATCTGTCCCTTTTCTGAGATTTTGTTTTCACTTTCTTTTGCTAAGTTTGACCCTGCTTTGTGTCTGGATTCTTCTTCCAAACTTGATCAACCTGCCAAATTGGGTTCTTCTTCAGAGTATATAAACCTTTGTCTTGGTACATTTTGCCAACTCTTTCATTGTGTTGACAGACCAACTAACAATAATGTCATACTCCTCTTTTTTTAGAAGGTTCCAATCTTGGAGGTAGTGCATGTTTAGCTTAATAGTAATTTGTTGAGCCCATTTCTTTGTTGAGAATCATTTCTCCATTCTTAGCTTGCATCAACATCTTTAAAATTTGGTTTCTCAGCCCTTTGAGGTTTGCCCTCTCATTAAAACTAACCCTCCATTTGACGTTTGCCTTCTCTTCGGTTTCCCTTGTTTCCCTACTTTCTTGTTTATTGTATTATTCTGACATTTGTTTCCAACCCTAATTTCTTCCAGACCAGCACTATTTTCCTTTTGTTCCCCTATGCTTTTCTTCTTCTTGTTAGTCGCCTCTGTGTTATTTTGATTTACTTTTTTCTTCTGTGACTTACCAGTTTTATCGGATTGATTTTGAATTCCAAAAGAATCAGCAATAAAATTCATTTGAAATAGTTTGTTTATTTAGTCAATCGGTATGTATTTAATTTTTGTTCTTATCTCCGCTGACATTCATCTTAACAGAATTATTAAAGGCTATAGTGGAAGAAGACATACCTGGAGTTTTTCCAGAGGTTACATTGATTCTCTAGCTCACGGATTCAGGGGTGCCATCTTTTCCTTCTTTAGCCAGAGTGTCTTTATTTTTATGAGAGGTAATGGAGTATGTGCCCTTATTTCCTTCCTATTGATTATCTGCATCCTGGACTTTCTTTGGGTGAGTGGAGCAGGAATTTGATACCTCAGGTGCCTGTTTAAGAGAATTGGCCAGGCTTGAGCTAAAATTTGGCAAAGAAGAAAGATTCCCTACTGTAAAAGTTTTCATGTTTCCTGATGTTGATTCAAAGTGGCAAAAATAGACGGATTCCTAATTAGCGAAGCAACAAACAAAAATCAGTATAGGTAATATTCTGCAGAATAATGATTTTTTTTACTACAGAAAATCGAAAATATTTTCTGATGTCGACCGAGATAGTCAGTCGACCGAGAATGCGACCACAGTTGGCTATAAGTGAGAGAACTGAAAAACAGCGGCGCTTATCGCGATGCGCGATTAGAACAATTGAAACCCTAGCGGCGCTTGTGAATGATTCAACCGGGGTTTTCGCGACACTGCTGAATAATATTAATATTTATGTATACAAGTATTATCATGTATATATATAATTTTTATTTTTATTTTGTAAATATAATTTTTATTAATATTATTTGATTTATCCATAAATTTCTTTATCTATTCTTATTTAGAAACTAATTAAGATTATAAAACAAAAATATGAATTTTCTTGAGCTATTTAACATATAGGAAGAAACATAAATAAGTAAATATAATGATTTAAATAAATGTTAAATGTTAATAGAATAAAATCAAAATATATATGTTAAGAGAGAATAAATGGCTCATATTAAATCTAAATAAAATTAACTAATCAAATCAAGATAGAAGATTACCTATTCATATATTCAACGGGACTTATGAAATTCATTTGGAGGAGAAGATTTTTGAAATTCAGATTGCTTTGTTACGAAGGAACCAAATTCCTGACAAATATTGTGCGATATACTTTATCTGCAGATGATTAAAATATAATATGATAATATAAATTAAAATTGCTTTATTATTATGGAACCAAATTCCTGACCAATATTGAGTGATATATTTTATGAGCAGATGATTAAAATAACCCACGTCAATTCAGACTCAGGTAATAAATAGTAAACACCAATGAGACTATGCACTGGTTTTTATATATGCGTTGTGTACAAGATTATAGTGTGTATTTATATGGAATTACCCCCCCTAAAAGTAGAAGAACAGGAGGAAACGACGGTGCTGAATTCGACGGCACAGATTTAGTCGGCAACACTAAGCATTTAATGAATGCGGTAAATTCACTCCCTGAATTAACCGAGCGTAAACTTGTAATGATAAACACACAAACATCGTGATAGCATTACTCGGACAAATCAAAGACATGTCTCTGGATTCCTATGCCAAAAAAGAGAACGACATGATGATCAAAGGAAACATTGACAAAGCCGAACTCATCACCGCAGGGGCGGAGCCACACATGGGCTAGGGCGGGCTCCAGTCCCACCTAAATTAAAATAGTAAAACAAAATATTTTATATATGTATTTGAATAATTACTCTTAGCCCAGTTAGCTATAGGACTAAACTCTGAATATGAGGTTCAGGGTCAAACCCTGGCCTCATCTTTAATTTTAAAATATTATTTTTATCTAAAAATTAATTCATAATTATTTTATTTTATACCAACAATATTTTCTAATATATAAATAAGATTTATTTATATAAATAACTTTAATTTATTATATTTTAAAATATAATTTTTATCTATAAATTAATTCATAATTATTTTATTTTATACTAACAATATTTTTTAATATACAAATATTTATAATAATCTATAAATTTTAATTAATATATAAATAAGATTTATTTATATAAATAAAATATATAATAATATTATTTATTTTAAAATTATATTTATTTAATAATTATACATTATTTTATATTTATTTTAATATAATTAATAATACAAATTATTTATAAGGGTAAAATATAAAAATTAAAATAATAATAGTGTTTTATATTTCTTAATTTTAAACTATTTAAAAAATTTATAAAAAAAATATAAATTAATATTAATAAACAAGTTAAAATAATTACATTGGTTTGATTCGGTATTTAAATAAAGAAATTGATATCCCTGCTCAAAACCTAACAAATCTCTTAAAATTGATGTTGATGTAAGTTCTCTTAAACTTGATCCAGCATTACATATTCCGATATGGATTTTTTTTTTAATAAAATGCATTACAACTATTGAAAACATTCGGTGGCTCACTTTGCAAACGTGTGCATTAAGAGGGCATGACGAGTCTCCATCTTTGAATAATCGTGGAAATTTTATTGAAAAAAAAGCGGAATATAGAAAGTTAAATCTAAGATGCAAGTTGGAGTCAGCCCCAGGTAATTTTTTATCCTGGCTCCGCCCCTGCATCACCGTTCTCAAAGGAAAAGGAACGAACGTCGACAAGCTACGTTTCGCCATCATGTACCTAATATCATCCGAAACCATCCCTCAATTTGAATTAGAGTCCGTCGAAATAGCTCTCAGGGAATCCGAAATCGACACCAGCGCGTTTCAATACGTTAAGAAGATGAAATCGTTAAACGTATCGTTAGCCTCGGCTAACTCCACGAGTAGAAGCAACATCGTGGATTGGGCGGAGAAGCTTTATGGGCAGTCGATAAGTGCGGTTACTGCGGGCGTGAAGAATCTGTTATCGAGCGACCATGAACTCGCACTTTCAAGGACTGTCGATGCTTTAATGGAAGGGAAACCGAACCCCGAAATCGATTCGTACCTCGTATTGGATCCTCGTGCTCCTAAATCTTCTGGGGGTCGAGTGGGGGTCATTTGAAGGGGTCTTTTAAGGAGGGGATTGTGTTTATGATTGGAGGAGGGAATTACGTGGAGTATGGAAGTTTGCAAGAGCTAGCCCCAAGGCAGCAGCAATCTGTTAAGCATGTTATCTATGGAACCACAGAAATACTAACCGGGGCTGAATTCGTCGAGCAACTTGCGGTTTTGGGTAACAAAATGGGATTAGGCGGCGGTGCTGGGGCTGGGGCTTCGTCGAGCTAATTATGCAAAATGGTTTTGTTTACTTGAATATTTGGGTTTGGAATTGAACAAAGTAAGTAACAACACTACTATTGCTACATATATATATACACTATTATTTGGTTTGTTTATTATTAGTACTTGTGTTTTATAAGATGAAAAAAATTAAGAATGTGGGTTAATTATTTTCTTATAAATTGCTAGTTGAGTTAATTCAAACTAACTTGTATTTACAAAAGCTCACCTATTTTATAGGATTGGATTTTCATGACAAAATTTAGGCATCATTAAGAAGTTATTACATAGCTTCTTGTTAGTTATGTTTTATTACATTTTTTTTAATAAAAGGGCTTTTATTTTGCATTATGTCTTGTTGCTGAATGATTTTCTCTCCATCCATCTGCACAAATTAATTATTTTGATTTCTTTTTTTTAAGACTCATTTAGATATATAATTATATAATATACATAGTTTGTTATATTTTTCATTTTATGAAATGTGGCATGTATATTTGGCCTATAAATATAAATCATTAACATTAGCAATAATAATAATAATAATAATAATAATAATAATAATTGTATTTAAACACTTCTTAAACATTTTCAAGTATATTCGAATTGTAACATGCCCCAAGCCACGAACTTTTGGAAGATATAATTTAAAATAAAACAAATACTAATTTAAAATAGAATGAAAATTGATGAGTAAATAGTTAATTCAAAACAGTTATTTAGGTATATATATAAATAGGAGGAATAATTAATACAGTTTGAGCAAAAGAATCAAATTGAAAAGTGAGGGAGCAAGAAAGAAGAATCTTTAATTGAGCAATATATATTTGTCTTCTTCGTCCCGGTTTCTCTTAATTCATGCCAATCTGCAGCATGCATTAATTATGCCTATAAACAAGAGCAAATCACATTAAGCATAAACTTATGTTAATATCACACACAAATGTTTAATTAATTAAGCAATTAAGATGAGCAGACATATATATACTTTTACTTTATCATGTAATTAAGGTAAGAAACCATGTATGTATGTATTTATTTATTATGGAAATAGAATAGAGAACATGCATGAGAACATATATACTTACTTCCCCATTAATATGGCTAGACTTTCTTTTACTGGAATATTAATTACCCCCCAAATCTTCTAATTCTTCATCATCTTCTGATTCTTATCCATGTTCTCTAGTCTCTTTACTGGTTCTTCTTCTTTGTATGTCTACAAATTATTAATAATAATAATAATAATAATGTAGTAACTAAACATAACTTAATTATAAAAGCTTAATTAATTTATAAGATAAATAACTTATAAATGAGAGAGTTGGAGAGAGTACCTTGATAAATAAATGACGCAATGCTTTGTTAACGTCACCTTTCCAAGTCTTCTTTACATTTACAACTTCTCTATCATAATAATTATTGCGACTATAATGAAGAATTTCCAGCCTTGGAGAATCCAAATAGCCGGGAGAGAGTGCCTCTAGCTTGAGGCAGACTAATACATTGAGATACTCTAGTGATGGCAACTCCCAAGTATAAGCAACTTCACTGAAGCTCCTCAAACCTGATAGATTCAATAAGTACACTCTCTTAAGGAGTGGAAAGAAATGACTATTTCCGAGAGAATTACTTCTTCCTCCTTCAGTTTTATCATCATCATCCTCAATATTCTTCATCACCACTTCCATCATTCCACAACGACTAATTGTTAGTTCCTCAAGTTGTCTACCAGCGACTCTACCTATATTCTCCGAAAACAAATATCTCAATTTCCCACATTCACCAATTTGCAGGGATGTCAAGTTTTGAAATAAAAGCACTCCTAGTCCTGGCTGCTGGTTGATTTCATACACATGTATTAAATTGCTTAATTTATCCAATTTCAACCATCTTAATGCAGGAAATATCTTATGATGATGATGATGTCCTTCTCCTTCTTTCCATCCTACTATATAATTTATCTTTGACAATCCCTCTATCACCAACTCATCTAAGCAAGGAAACCAGACCTGCATGCATACAAAATAAAACACACGGTATTTACAATTAATTGTACAACACTAATACTATTTTAACTTGGAATAAAAACTAAGAAGAAAAAAAATATAATAATACAGACAAAGTTACCTCATCATCATCGAGATGAAAGAGTGCATTTTGATTTTTGCAATTGTTGTCCATATTGTTGTTCATCACTCCAACAAATCTCACGAGTTCCTCTAAATCACCAAGCTTCAATGTTTTCAAATTAGGGAATAATAATAATAATAATAATATGGGTTGTTGAATTTTCCTTCCATGGCCTTCCTCGGTATCATCATGATCATGATGTCCTCTTAATTGTTCACGTTTCCTTCCTATTATATAATTTATCTTTGACAAATTCTTTATTTGCAAATCTTCTAAGCAGGGAAACGAGACCTGTTATACAAAATCAAACACATCCATTTACATTTGCTTGCAAATTTTAGATAGATATAATTAATTAGTCAATAAATTTCATATATTCTTAGAATAAAAATATCTCAAATTTTTCACAAAGAGTATGTCAAGTTTTGATAAAATCACTCCTACTTACTTTATTTCTTCTTCAATATCATTATGTCTTAGTCTTAGTCTCCATCTGTCTTTCCATTCTATTGTATATATATAATTTATCCCTGATGATAAGTTTTTAATTTTTAAATACTCTAAGCAAGCAAGAAAATGCATTGTTATATATGGTTGACTTAAAATACAACAGTTGCATGCATATCAACAAATACACAAATAGTTTCAATTAATTTATTTGCTCTAACCTTCAAACATTGCGTTAAAGGCTAATTAAATTAAACATCCTTCAAACTGAACAAAACATTATATAATACACATTTCATCTAATTCTCAGCTATTCCTCATTAACTAATATACACAAATAATCCGTACACTTACAATATATAGTTACCTAATCATCATCACGTAATAAAGTATTACTTTATACAATTACTAATACTTAGTTTTCCTTAAATATATATTATATTGGTCAAATACTCTTAATATATATTATTAATTATTTTCACCCTAATTTTTATTATTAGAAGTTAATTATCTATAATACTAAACTTAAGAACATTTTTTTTTAATTATTACCTGATAATCATCTTGATAAAATAGTGCATTTTCCGACTTTTCCTCTTTGTCACCCAAATTGCTGACATCGATGACAAAACTCGCGAGTTCGACTAAGGATTCAAGTTCCAATGTTGACAAATTAGGGAATTCAATTGATTTTCTCTGTTGCTCTTCTGCCCCCGTTGTTACTCCTACTACTCCTTTCAACTTTGTACAATTTTTAATGGTTAAATTTCTAAGATGAGAAATAACCTTTATCACCAAGCTATCAGAGAAGTCAAAATATTGGAAGTTATCACAGTTATCAATATTCAACTTTTGCAGTGATGGTGACGACGAGCAGAAAGTTTCAATATTTGGATTAGATATCAATGTCATACTCAGCTCTTCTAGACAAGGTATTTCCAACTACAAAATAATAAATATAATTAAAAATTACTCACAATAATAGAACATGTATTTTTCTTTAGCTTGATTTAACCGTTGATCATTTTTTATAACTAAAAATTATGTAGTAATCATACCTTAGTTGGGAAGATAAATTGCTTCAATCCTTCTAGCTCCAATGTTTTCAGTTTATAGAAATGAATCTCGTTTATTCTTTTACAAAAACATTCTAGACTAGGCAAGTAAAGAAGCTTAAGAGTTTCCAAAGCATTGAACTCAATTTTATTGAGTTGTTCTGTCTTATCGCAAGAGCTAACAACTTCTTCCATCAATTTACAATCTCCGAGAACAAGAACTTGAAGATTTGTGAGATTCCTTGATATTGATGTAGAACATAAGTGTGTCATTTCATTGCATTCATATAGTTCAATACGCCGCAAACAACGCCCAAGTTCAGAAGTCTGCATAGAGGACGGTGGAAAAAGAGATCCACATTGTTTAAGCACAATATTCTTCAATGATAGGAATTTGTTTATATCCATCTTCTCCCACAATCCAGAATCAGCGCATATATTTAAGTGAGTAAAGTCTTTTTCTAATAAGAACCCAAGTTCGGGTAAGAAACTAACATTCTCCAACATCAGTAGTCTTTCTCCACGTTTTAACCCAATTTGCCCTTTTACTCTTTTTCCTCCTATTTTTATCTTGAATTGCTTTAAGGTTGAAGAAGAAAATAGCTCAACACCTCTCGGCACTTGTTCAATGTTGGGTACTTCCAATTCCAATCTCCACAATTTATGTAAGCAATTTAACTCATGAAGTCCGGCTGCATTTCTGTCTTCACTATTCACGTCTTCTTTTTGTAGCTTCCAATCTTTAAAACTCCCCCACATGTGCAATTCTTGTAGATTAGTAAGGCTCCCAAGAATACCATTTCTTATGAAACACTCACACAAAGTCAAATCCAACACTCTTAAGTTTATTAACTCACTTATTTCGTGTGGCAAAACTTTTATGTGTGATCTTCGAAGAGAAAAGATCTCCAAACATTTAATATGTCCAATGAAAATCATATCTAAATGCAATCTCTCTAAGGATAACATCTTCAACTTTGAAGAAAATAATGGAAACTCACTAATCTTGTTCCAACTGCTTACTATATATAGAACTTTGAGATTATCCGCTTCTTTAAATAAATTTTCTGATATCTTAATATTTGTTCTGTAAGAACTTGAACTGTGATCCATATGATCCAACCGTAGTAGTTCCATTTTTGAGCCTCCTTGAAATTCCATCTTATCAAGGACTTCTAGACCATTCTTCCATAACTGTAAAGAAATAAAACGGTGTTCTTGTTTTCCAATTGAAATTCCCACGTCTCTCACCACATCATGTATCTTCACCACACGATATCCGTCATCGTAATCGTCGTCGAGGTCTTTAACCTTTATCAGCAAACTTTTTATTATTAAGTCGTCAACGATAGTGTGCACGCCAACACTTATTTCTTCTGTGTCCGTTGTATTTTCAAAGAGTTGCAAACCCACCGCATAACGGTACAACGTCTCAACAGAAATATATGCGTCTTCTCGAAATAAGCAGCATAGTAAGAACACAAACTTTTCATTGGGTTTTTCTAAGAAGTCATAACTCGTCTCCAAGACCTCATGTACCACACGATCCTGTTCGTTGTGTTTCATCAACCGGTTTAGCATATTAACCCATTGATGTGTGGCTTTTTTTATGAGAGCACCTCCTGCTGTGTTAAGCGCAAGGGGAAGTCCTTTACATTTATCAACAATTTCCCTCGCTATTTTATTCTTCTGATGGAAATCATCATCATCACTGGACAGATTGACTTTTGTTGTAAACAAATTCAAGGCTTCTTCATGTAATAATATTTCAAGAGAGAAGATTTCATGAGACAGATCTGACCATAAATTTTCGTATCTAGATGTGTAAATGATTTTACAGCAACACCCAACATCTGATTTTGTAAACGGAAAACCAAAATCATTTAAATCAAACATTTTCCAAACATCATCCAATAATACGACAACTTTCTTGTTACTGAAAGCGTTTTGTAAACGTTTTGCTCTTAAAGGATTACCCACTACATCCTTAAGCGTAAACCCTAACATCTGTGCGACTTGTTCTTGGATATCATGGAAATTGGGACTATTCGAAATTGGGACTTCAATTGGAAATAAATGCTTATGATAGTGGCTTACCTCTTGGAGGACTTGTTTGGCGAGAGTGGTCTTTCCAACTCCTCCCATTCCGCATATCCCTATTAACATTATCTCTTCTTCTAGTAACTTCTCAATGATGTCTTCCTTAATCTTTTTTCGACTTTCGAAATCCAAATCATCGCCATTGTATTTTCTCCAGCAGCTTCTGGGCTGCACGGGCAAGTCATAACCTTCGCTCGGCAGCTCACCACCACGTCTAAGAAGCTCGACGAGAAGGAGAGATAACTTCTTCCCTTTCCTGCCCAATGAAAAGCGCAAGCTTATATTAGGACACCATTTGATGGGGAAACACCCTTTTTGAAGCTCTGCCTTATCATTGATAAGACTCTCTGTTTCAACAATTTTTACATCAACATCCTTAATCCACAACTTGACGGATTCACCCAGGGTTTTCCGCATCCTCTCTTCTGCATCTTCCCTTCCTTGTACATCGATTCTAGTTGCTTTTAGTTCACCGAGTTTAGCTTCCAGCACTTGAAAGTTATTGTTAAAGCAGAAGAGATAGCCAAGTTCTCGTTGAATTGGCTCAAACAACCACTCTGCGATCTTTCCTCCTACACTCAAAGCAACCTTTTCTGCCATTTGTGTGATTTGTTCTCAATTTCTCTGTGTTCTTCTTTCTTTCTTTCTTAAAAAGAATCCACAGCCATGAAAATGAAATATAAGAAAAGGGATGTGTATGATCATTGAAGGGATAAGATATGTGTGGCTGCATGAAATCAATTATTGGATGGACAAAACAAAAAATGAATCAAAATGTCATTTTATAATAATAATGGCAAATTACCTGGGCGGCCCTCAAACTATCTCAATCGCTCACTTTTGGCCCTCAAACTAATTTTTGAAACAAATCGCCCCTTCAACTTTTATAAAGGTCACCAGTGGCCCTTCCGTCAACTTTTTAGTTAAATCTAACGGTTTAAGTTTAAAATATTATTTTTTTATATATTATCTTTAATCTTATATTTTATATTTATATATATAATTATTAAATCGCTTATATATAATATTATATATATATATTATTATTAAATTTTATATAATTATTAAATCTTTTATATAATAAATAAATAATATATATATATATATTATTTATTTTTATCTATATATATATATATATATACATATATTAAAAATAATTTATTAAAAGTAATTGTAACCTTCTAACTATTCAAATACTTTTAACACTTCAATTATTTTTTAAAATATATATTATATAAATATTATATATAAATTAGTTAAAGATAATATATATAAATTATATATATATAGATAAAAATAAATAATATATATATATATTATTTATTTATTATATAAAAGATTTAATAATTATATAAAATTTAATAATATATATATATATATATAATATTATATATAAGCGATTTAATAATTATATATATAAATATAAAATATAAGATTAAAGATAATATATAAAAAAATAATATTTTAAACTTAAACCGTTAGATTTAACTAAAAAGTTGACGGAAGGGCCACTGGTGACCTTTATAAAAGTTGAAGGGGCAATTTGTTTCAAAAATTAGTTTGAGGGCCAAAAGTGAGCGATCGAGATAGTTCGAGGGCCGTCCAGGTAATTTGCCCTAATAATAATAATTAGTAGCATTTGTATTTAAAATTTAAATTTTATAAAAATAATTAAAAATATTTATGAATATTAGAAATAAACAAGTTATTATAAAATATGAGAATAAATAACTACACTTATAATAAATAAAAAAACTGACCAAACTAATGACCCAAGGCAATCTTCGAAACACTATTCTTGGTGTTCTTCAACCGACCAAATCAAAGTTGTGTGGACTCTCCTTTGGTTTTTTAACACAAGTTTTTCTCCCTCGTCTTAGTTCCGAATTTAGCTCTACAAAGTGCTGTAAAACAGTAAGATAGTGTAAAATTTGAATTCTCCATGAATTCAAATAAAATAAAGGAGATACAAACTTGTTTCTTCAGTATTCTTAATCAAGTTCTTGCTTAGAGTTTTGCAGTTTAGTGACCCAGATTTCCATAACTAATGTAAACAATCATAGCTTCCAAGTCTTTTCTAGAGGAGGGATAGGGAGGGAATTTGAGG
Organism: Impatiens glandulifera; assembly: GCF_907164915.1. NCBI lineage: Eukaryota > Viridiplantae > Streptophyta > Magnoliopsida > Ericales > Balsaminaceae > Impatiens > Impatiens glandulifera. The sequence goes on from NC_061862.1 coordinate 91,537,653, forward strand.
GAGGGAATGACTTAGCATCACCTCATTGGTGGGAAAAAGAGAAACGTGGGAAAATAGAGAGAAAAGAGAGAAATTATTTAATTTTTTCAGCCAATCATATTGTGTCACGTCATTTCCTCACACAAATTTTCTCCCCCAATCATTTCTCATATTTCTAATTTTAAATAAATCTATTTAGCACTACTTTTGAATTTATGGTTTGTATAATCAATGAATTGGTAAATTATTAACGTTAACCAAATCGAATGAATTTAGAAACTTTCTATATTTACACATTTCCCAATTAATCTTTAATCAAACACGCCCAAATCAAATTAAGATAATTTAATTTTTAAAATAGTGTTCTAGTGTTATTGTTAAAGGGAAAAGTTCTAAAAGATATATAATGTTCTATAGTAATTAAATAAAATGCTAAAAGATGATGACCACATCTCTTGATTTGTGTTACAAAATAAATAAATTTTATTGAAAATTATTTATTTTTTATGAATTCATTTTGTGGATCAACTGATGTTAGAAATGTGAATATGAATTTGATTTGATAATATTAAAATTGCATTAAAAATTACGTTTTAGCCCCCAAAAAAATCGATTTTAAAGATTTTTTACTAATGTGTTCATGGTGGTGGAGCGTTTTTTCTTAAATTAGGGTTGTCCGATCGAGAAAACTAATGCAAATTTAATTTTGTGGACAGAGAGTTGAAACATTTTGTGTGGTTTCTGACCGAGAAAACTGTTACGAATTCCACATAAGTCCTGCGTTCCCAACAAAATAATTCCAGCATACTCTTCGGTCCTATGGAACACTTGGGCAAAGACTTGAGCGGTAATTCTGTTTTTATGGCATAACAACATTTTAATTATGTTTTTCTGTTTCCACGAACTGATTATTGATTAAGTCTCTAAAAGTTGTTGTAACAGAATTGTAACCGACTACTCTTGGGTAATTCAGCCTCTATATATGCTGATACTCACTCCCTTTTTTGGATGAATGAAAAGTTTGTTAAGTTCTTTCTCTTAATTATTTTCTCGGTCTTGGACCTCTATCTTGGACTGCTAGGTATATCCTAGTAGTATTCTCTTCTCATCTTTGTTTCTTCTCCCTTTAACCTCGAATTCTCTTCTCATACTACTTTGTCTGTGCTTGATTATAGAATTCCAACCTCGATCCAAGTAATCAAGAACCCGTTTCTTGAAATCAAGAACTCAGAAAGCTGAGTTATAATTCAAGCTTAACATATTGGTATCAAAGCTGGACGATTCTCCAAATGGTAGAAACTCGCCAGCAATAAGAAATGGATGCGCTTAAAGCCCTTATTGAAATTTTGTCCCAACAAACAGTTGTTATGTAAGCAGCAATAGACCGAAGATTGAATGCGGCTGAAGAACGAATGGCAACCTTTGAGAGCGGGGCGTCTGGAATTAGCAAGATTCCCGCCACAGATCCTACGATGATAATTCTTGCCACGGTCCTTCCCCGTTTAGGCCCCAACACCCTGGCCAGAATTGTGACACACACTATGTTCTTCCAACCCGGCTAATGAAGGTCGACTTTCCTCGGTTTGATGGCTCCGATGTGGAGGGTTGGTTAATATCTGATGAGCAATTCTTCAAGGTGGACAAGACTAGTGATGCCACTAAACTAGAAATTGCACCCATTTACTTTTCTTGCGAAGCAAGAATGTAGTATGAATCTTATCTCCAAAACCGCAATCATATGGAAGTCTTATCTTGGGACGTGTTCAAGAGAGACCTTATGACACAATTCGGGCCCTCTATACATGATACTCCAATGAGACGATTAATGAATCTAAAACAGGTTAGTTTTGTTCACGAATACAATCTGCAATACATGTCGATCTCTCAAAAACTCTACAGCATGCCAAGGGAATACGTTATAGATTGTTACTTGTCCGGTTTGAGGGAGGATATTGCGAACTGCATCTGGCTACGATTTCCTAGGTCCCTAAACGAAGCCATGGCCATGGCCAAGGTCCAAGAAGCGACATATAGATCCCTGATGAGCAACGAACACTTATACAGCGTTGAACCACCACTGCTGTCCAATCCATACAATATTAACACAGCCTGGCCGAGCACCAACCGGAATACCAACATCAAGAATTCCTCGTATGCGTCTTCTTCAAGCATAAACCAGGGCCATATTAAACAATCAGACCAAGTCTCAATGGATGAAAAGAGAAAGAAGGGTCTATGCTACACTTGCGATGAAAAATGGCAACCAAACCATATGTGCAAATACAAATTATTCATGGTCTCGGCTAATCATCAAGAAGTCCAAGAACCCGTTCAAGAACCCATTTTTGATGATCTACCTTTGTTGCTTGGGGCAGGGGATGAACCAGTCATTTCTCTACACGCATTGACCGGTTCTAAAACATTTCAAACGCTCCAGATTCTTGGCAAGATCGGGAACATGCCGGTGGTGATCCTGATTGATACAGGCAGCACCCATAATTTTATCAATAGCAGGATTTTGGAAAAAAATAGGCCACAATAGCACCGCAATCCAGGCGCAATCGGTTAGTGTGACTGATGGGTCCAATATTTTATGCTCTAGCATTTTCAAAGACTTGAAATGGTCGATGGAAGGCAATGACTATCAAATAGAAATGAAGGTATTTTCTCTACACACACCAATGGTTCTCGACATAACCCAGTGAATATTAATAATGCTCCAAAGAAAACTCCAAATAGCATCGATACCTTTACAATGTAAAAGAAGACGAGGGACGTCTCCATATCCTTGAGACACTAATGACATGAACTGATTAAGTTAAGACTCTTACACATATATCTATCACCAGTTAAAATACCATCGTTGATCGCACTCCACCCGAAAAAAGAGATATTAATGGACCTTAATCTCCCATAATTTCTCCTAAAACAACTCAGTTAAATAAACTTTATCAAAAAGGCAATAGCAGTGTCCCACATGAAACTTATCCAAATCCCTCTATTGCATTGCATCGTGTTTCATCGGAGACACCCCTTTGTTGATAACTAAGGATAACAATCTACTATGAGAAGAACTTTCTTCAAAAGATAACCTCCTATATATCTGATACGATGCACAAAATTTTGAGAGCGGTGATCGTACATGTTCTTGACTGTGGCATCTCTACAAATAACAATAGAGGCCAACACATCGAAAATAGTCGTAAACACTTACACCCACACCGAACATCCTCCCCAAAACGGATTGATGAACCATCGCCCATGGTAAACAAAGAATGTTCACAATAATTTTTCATATGATTGATATTCAAATCCATATGCTACATCCCATAGGGGGATTGGATATTTTGTGAACCAACTAGACTAATCCAACCCATATTTTCTTCTAATCATGTTAACCCGAAGACTTCTCTATTCTAAAATAAAATGGCCACACCATTTTGACAATAAGGCCTTATTAAAAGCATATAGGTCATGAAAATTCAAATCTCCTTCATCTTTAGGCATTTTCACTTTGTCCGTACTAAAAAGTTGTGAAAACGAAGACTCAAAGGACTCCCATTAAAATTTACACATCAACCTCTCCATTTTCACAGCTACACTTTTAGGAATAACAAATAATGACATCATTTAAGTATATTCCAACACACTTTTGATGAGAACAACACTAATAAAAATTGGATCAACAACGACTAATTTAGCGACGGTAAAATATTTTTGTAGCTAATGATCAATAAAAAATTCACAAACACACTATTTATTCATCATTGGCAACCAAATAAAAATACTGTGGCTATTGACATATTTTTTGAATAATATTAGGAATCAATTAACTAATATTTTCCTGTAGGCCTATTCTTTTTTAATAAATTTTTAACCCATCCTAATGATAAGTTATAATTTTGAAAACAAATATTAAATATCCATTATATAAGCCCAATCAACCCATTTTTTAAATAATAGCCCACTTATATTTCTTTTAACCTAAAAACATTAGGAATGAATATTCAAAGCCTAAATCACTTTGCAAGCCAGTTCTCGTCTCTCCCTCACCTTGCGTGATCAGATTTCTCACTCCAATCCAAGTAGGCAGAATTCATTCTAATCCAAGTATCTATAATGGCGACCATCAAGTCGGTTCCTGTTCTACTACTGTAAGTTCTCTATGTTTTCTTCATTGGTCACTCCTCCGCCACTCCTAAATCTCCACCACCGATGGTTGGCTGTACTAATATAGTCCTCGAAATGGTCGATGGCTTGTCTTACGTCTCCACCGGAAGCACCGATATGAAACCACAAGGAACTTGTTTTTCATGTATCAAAACTGTTTTGTTTTGAAAAACAATGCTCAGTGTATTGCTTCGCTTTCAGAAAGAACGCTCAATTTGGCGTCACTTTGAATGTTACCAAAGCCATGACTCGTCTTAATGCATACCGTCTCTCTCATCCACCTCTCATCATTTGCGATCGTGAGTGCTACTGCTTCCAAACCTCCTTAATTCATTTCTAGATCTCACTTTCAACTTCTGATTTGTTTGTTTGTTTAGTGATCGATCTATCTATCTCTTTAAATTGTTTGTAGTGAGCGTTGACAGTCTTACTCTAGGTATGTTGTTAGATGTTATAATGTAATGAATTAATTGATGATCTTTGTTGAATTGCATTTGTATTTGCGCAGCCTTGCTCCTGATAGTTCTCTTAGACCATCAACATCATCGGTTAGTGTTGGGGCTCCTAGTCCAATTTCAGGGGAAAACGAGACCTTTAGGAGGAGAAAACGAGGGTTCTGCTTCTTCCTCTGGATCATCCCTACTTGCTAGTTAGCAAAGTGAGAATTGTAACAACTGACTCATTCTCCTTAATCCTCATTGCTAGTTAGAAATTATTAGTCATTTTTGTTCTGATATAGATCATATGATGATTCTAATACTTTTATATATGCAGGAAGCAAGTGAAAACTCTTGGTAAGTTTTCCTCCTTAAGTTTATTGTGGAGCTTCTTCCAATGGTTCTGGTTCTTTACTGTAGAAAATAGATGGTGCCTTTTCATCTTTCCCTATATTTAGTCTAAGCCTATAAAAAATAAGTGATTAATTACTTAAGCTTCAATAAATCCAGTTCCTTTCAATTAATCTATTATTTTGACATGTTTTACTTCGACTTCTCAAATATCTGAGTTGGAATGATTTGTCCACACCAAGTCAATGTATCCTTGCTTCTTGGGTGTATCCTGTCTTGGGGAATAATGTGGCCTATGATAGGAGACAAAAGAGATGATTGGTATTCTAATAAGAATTCCTACCGTGACATCCAAGGTTATAGACTAGGTAGTTAATATCCTTGCACCTTGTTAATAAATGTGGAGGTTACTTACACATATTTCTTGAGCTTGAATATAGATAATCATGTATATTTAAAGGTATCTGGCCTTCTATTAAATAATTACCTAAGTTTCTAGAAAATAACTTAAATAATCATGTAAAATTTATGCAATATAAATGAATTGCCTATGAATGAATTTTGCTATGTAAAATTTATACATATTCACATACTAACTTACTAACTAACTTCAAATTTACCTATTTTTCATGGTTTCCAATTTTTTTTGTCATTTCTATCCATAATTTCAACATTTAAGTGATCATTTTCTTTTGATTCTGCTGGTTGTGATATATAATCACCACCTCTATATTCACTGTTAGTTTTCAACTGTTTGCATACAGTGGGAGGATAAATGTTACTTGGCTGACCATCCTGGCTTGGTGCTGGTTTCCACTACATAGGTGTGTCAATTTTAATATCTAAGTTGTGTAAGAAACTTTGTTATGATAGTTTTGGTTTTGTGTTCTTCATTTCATTAAATTCTACATGTTTTATATATTTTTGTTTTTTAATCTTTCCGATAATACTGGTATTATTATTAATCTCGGGAGAAATGAAATGTGAGTTTATTTGTATCAAGTTATTCAACTGTTTTGGTATTAAAATATGATCTAAAGAATAATAATTTATTTGAAATTGATTTCAGGTTATGCTAGTTCAATTGGGAAATAATGGGTTGATTTTGGCCAAGAATACAAAAAAGAACGTGTTGATTTCAGGTTCTTCTATTTCAATTGAATTTTACTTTTTTTTTTGTTATATAGTTGTTAATTTGATAATTTTACTATCATCACATTCATTGTTGGATCATTGGATGAGATTGCTAACAAAATTATAGATCGATTGGATTGACATTATTGGATGAGATTGCTAACCATTGCTTATCTTTCTTTCTCACGTGTCTTATTTTGTTCTTCCCTAGTTTAAAGTAATAATGCAGGTGTAATGGCTCCTCAATTCACGCTTTCCCAAGACAATATTGAACTACAATTTTCCACCAATCATTTAGGTTTGTGTCCAACTTGTATTGATTGTAGTTTGTGATTTTGGTTCAATCTAAATCCACATCTGAATGAGAAATCTGCTAGAAAATTTCAGAATGAATCTTATCTTTTTTTGTTTAGGTCATTTCCTATTGACAAATGAGGTGTTGGAGATCATGAAGAAGACAGTTCGTGATAGCCAAAGAGAATGAAGGATTGTTAATGTCTCCTCTAAAGGTCATATGTTAATGTACAAGAATAGATTCCATTTTGATAATCTCTAAATGTCACAGATCGGAGAACATTGATGCATTGGAGACAATAAAAGGATTGTTGGATGCCTTAATTGTGAAGATGGTGAGTTTTCGTTGTTTTGTTATCAAAATTGGGCTGTAGAAAAATAAACTTGATTTAGTGATGATAACATTTTTGCTGTAAACAGAAGATGAGCATAATGTTGTTTAGTTTTGGCTAGTGAAACGAAAGCCACGCGAATTCCCTGTCTACTCGGTACTTTGAGGTGAGTCTTTTATTATTCTTCAAATCATTATTTACTGTAGAAAGTAGTGACCATGGTGATGAATATGATGGGATGATCTTTTTCCAACTTGTATGTCTAAAAGTCCTTTACAGTATTGGTATGTAATTAGTGTTTACACAAAATTAGATTTAAAATGCAGTAGACTCAAAACTCTTTTTAACTTAATTTTATTTGTGTTTTAAATTAGATTGAATTGAGTTTGAATGACTTAATTGTGATTCATATGATTGAACATGATTATGACTATATTGAATAAATTATAGTATTCTATTGATGATAGGGTACTGATGATGTTATCTTCTCATTCATTATTTGATATTTGACAGGTTTTTAGCAAGTGTTTGGGAATTCAACTAATTTGATGACTATGCAGGGAGATTTTTAAGAAATAAATGGAGAGTACATGCTCAAACTTATATTTGATGTATTTTATTTTTATTTTATAAAATTGAGAAATAATGTTTCTATTTTATAGAAATATTATGTAGGTTTGTTTTAGTAATATGAATATTTAGTTTTACTAATAACAAATCTTGTTTCAAGATATTTGAAATTTTTTCATTAATGTTAAATTTAGTAAATTATAAAATAAATTAGTAATTGTTTTAAATTAATGTAACTACTCTTTAGCGACAGTATATAATTCCCTTAGCCACTTCTTTAGCAACAGTATTCTTTTACTGTAGTCAACCAATAGCGACAGTATATGCAGTATATGCTCCTGTAGCCTCATTTTTAGCTACAGAAGCAATAGCGTCGGTTGGCGACATGTATGATTACTGTGGCTATTAACCTTTAGTGACAGTACATTGAGCAATAGCGACAATATTTCCTGTCGCTGTTGTTCTGTTTTTTACTAGTGCAATATGATCTCCCTAAGAGATCATCTTGTTTTACAAGATAAAGAGTTTTTTCCATCTTAGAGATAATCAGATCCCAAGAGACTTTAAAACGAGTTTTTGCACCCATTATGAAAAACATCTAATGACAAACCTAAAATATCCACCAAACAAGATTTTCTGCTAACGAGCATAGATTCAGAGAAGAATATTTCAGACTGGCTAAGATTAACACATTTTCAAACCCTTAATAAATAATGCATTACTGACTAATTAAGGTATAAATAATGCAGTTCAATAATTAGTTAATAATGCAAAATAATATAATATTTTGTCGGAGCGATGATCAACATAAATATAAAAATCACCTAGTTACTAGTTACTCCTACACTTGAAATATATTTCAACCAAACATGGAATCTTCTGTTTACAACCCCTATTACAAGATCAATTTCATGTTTCAATAACAAAGAAAGATATTTAACTATAAATTATTAAATACTCATTTCAATAACAAAGAAAATATATATCTGTAATCCAAGAAAACAATGCCATGAATGACTTTCTTTCTTTGTTTTTGTAAATTCCCACTTTTAATGAATAATAGTAGAATCCCGCCAAATGAATTACAAATCATGAAAACATCTTCTTGTCAAGACTTTTGTTCTGAAATTGACTTAAGGCTTGACTAAATAGAGGATTTTAAGGTTTTCTTTTGAGATGTATCATTGGAGGAGCTAAAAAGAAATAACACCATATGCCATGTTCCTAAGATATAGTAAGGAAACATAACCGCTCATTCTAATAGTTAAAAATTTTGTTGGATAAATTTTAACACATGCACAAGAATGGAAAGGTTCATAAATGTTCACTGTTGAGTTAATTTTAGGTCTTAATTTAAACTTGATGTCTTACCAGTATCAATTTTAAATGCAAAAATTAAGAAAAACAATGTAAGAATTTAAAAGCCACAAAGATCAAAAAATGCTTATCCCGTGTAAGCTCCTTTTTTTCTGATTGAAGCAAAAATATACCAGTTTATGTTAGAAAATGGACAAATATAGAATAAATGATCAAGAGTTTCTTTATCCTGTTCACAAAGGGGTATGTTTCATCTTCAATGTCTTTGATCCAAAGTATAAATTTGTGCCTAAGGGCCGCTGATTTGGACCAATCAAGTTTGTCCCAGTTGGCTTTCAGGCTATCATTCTAATTTTGTATGTGTCCCAGATATATAGAGCATTACATTTTCCATTGCTGTTTATCCTCTTTCCTAAAATTCAAGTCTAAGGCTTTTTGAAGAATGATTTATTCTTATGTAGTCTTTTTGAGCTCATATTCCACTACCCTGACCAAATATCCTCCATTGTAGCATTTTTAAATTCAAGTTTATAGGTTTAATTCGTTAAACAGATTAGTGCTATGGATAATAGGTCTAGTTTTTGTTGGGCCTTATGGGTCCAGCCTTAGGCAATATAAAAACCAAATAAACCCTAATTTTGTTTCTCTCTCTACCACAATTTTCAGTGAGAGTTCTGTGAAGAGATCAAGAGAAACAGAGTGAAGAAAATACACAGGAAGAAGAAGAGAAGAAGATATAGAGGAAGAAGAAGAGAAGAAGAACAGAGTATCACCTTCTTTGTCTTGATTACCCTCATGTTCATTTCTCTCTTATTTGTAAAGGGAATTTCATGTTTTCTCAAACCTAAATTTGTTTGGGTTTGAATGAAATTAATTTCTCTGTATGTATACCTCAACTTTAGGTTTAAAGTTGAGAAGAACAATTGTATCGGTTTCTTATTGATTAGTGAAATCTGTTGGTTTTGGCCCGTGGTTTTTTACCCTCCGTGTTGAGAGAGTTTTCCACGTAAATCTGGTGTTCTTTATTACTTTGCTGATCTGCTAGTATGATTTGGTTTATTTATGAAATTAATCAGATCAATTGATTTCAATAGGAAAGTATTATTCAAGTTGAAATTCCTAACAAGTGGTATCAAAGCTATTAGGTTTACATTCTATTGAAGAGTGCTTTTCTCAGGTTCAGATGGAAGGCAGTAGCACTATGATCAGGCTGACAAACAATAACTGGCAGATTTGGAAATCCAAAATGGAGGACATCCTTTATTGTAAGGATCTGTATGAGCCAGTTGAAGGAGGTAGTGCAAAGCCAAAAGAGATGGCTGAAGTTGATTGGATAAAACTGAACCGGAAAGCAGTCGGCACAATCAGACAATGGCTTGATGATAGTGTTTATCACCATGTAGCAAGTGAGAAAAGTGCTCATGAGCTATGGAAGAAGCTAGAGTCATTGTATGAGCAGAAAACGGCAGGTAACAAAGCGTTTCTAATCCGAAAGTTGGTAAATCTGAAATTCAGAGAAGGCACAGGTGTTGCTAAGCATTTAAACGAGTTCCAGAGCTTGATTAATCAAATATCAGTGATGGAGATGACCTTAGAAGATGAGCTACAAGCCTTATTGCTATTGGGATCATTTCCTGACAGTTGGGAGACATTGGTTGTGACAGTTATTAATGCAGCTCCGAATGGTATGCTTACTATGAGTATAGTTACTAGCAGCTTTTTCAATGAGGAGACAAGAAGGAAGTCAACTAATACAAATAGTGCACAGGCACTAGTCACATAGAACAGGGGAAGAGCTGAACACCGACAACAATCAAGAGGCCATAGCAAGTCAAGAGGCAGATCAAAATCTAAGGGAAGAGAATGTTATCATTGTGGTAAAGAAGGTCAAATGAAGAAAAATTGTAGAGCTTGGAAAAGACTACAGAATGAAGGCAAAAATCAGAAAAAAGATGATGAAAACAGAAATACTACAGCCACAGTAACTGCAGAGGATGTAGTTATTCTTTCTTGTGAAAAGGAACAATATCTACATGTAGAAGATCACCAAGGAGTTGAGTGGATAGTTGATACAGGTGTTTGCTATCATGTTACACCGAATAAAGAGTTCTTCACCACGTACAAGGCTGGAGATCTTGGTACAGTGAAGATGGGTAATACTAGTCACTCAAGCATTGTGGGTGTTGGTGACATTTATTTGCAGACAGAATAGGGGCATCGGTTAACACTAAAAGATGTGCGGCATATTCATGATTTGCGTCTAAATTTGATATCAGGTGATGCATTGGACAAAGATGGATTCAAGCATTATCTTGGTGGTGGTGAATGGAAACTCAGCAAAGGATCAATGATTGTAGCAAAAGGGAAGTCGTGGCACTCATTGTACAGAACACATGTGAACGTACTCAAAGATGATCTGAATGCAGTACAAGCTGAAAGCTCTCTAAATCTGTGGCATCAACGCCTTGGCCACATGAGTAAGAAAGGGCTGCGAATTCTGGTCAGGAAGCTGCACATCCCCTCAACCAAAGATGAGGTTCTAGATCTATGCGACTACTGCCCATTTGGTAAGCAACATCGAGTCTCTTTTAGTCAGACATCAGAAAGAAAACATAATGTGTTAGACTTGATTTATTCTGATGTGTGTGGTCTTTTTGAAGTGGAGTCATTGAGTGGAAATCGATATTTTTTAACATTTATTGATGATGCGTCTAGAAAGGTGTGGGTTTATTTTATGAGAACAAAAGACCAGGTATTCAATTACTTTCAAGAGTTCCATGTCATGGTAGAAAGAGAGACAGACAGTAAGCTGAAATGTCTTCGCTCTGATAACGGGGGAGAGTATACCTCCAAGGAATTTAAAGCATACTGTACCAAATATGGTATTCGACATGAGAAGACAGTGCCTGGAACTCCGCAGCACAATGGTGTGGCTGAGAGAATGAATCGCACCATTGTAGAAAAGGTGAGATGCATGCTGAAGATGGCAAAGTTGTCAAAAGAGTTTTGGGGAGAAGTAGTTCGCACAGCCTGCTATCTCATAAACAGGTCGCCATCTGTTCCTTTGAAATTCGAGATACCAGAAACAGTATGGTCTAAGAAGAATGTTTCATACTCACATCTAAGGGTTTTTGGATGCAAAGCATATGTGCATATTCCAAAGGAACAAAGATCCAAGTTGGATGATAAAGCAACTCCATGTATTTTCCTTGGATATGGAAATGAAGAATTTGGGTACAGGTTATGGGACTTAGAAAAGAAGAGAATTGTCAGGTGCAGAGATGTTGTGTTCTTTGAAGGTCAGACAGGGATAAGTCCAGAAATCAACGTGAATTCAGAGAGGGTTGATGAGTTCATAGAACTCATACCAGTTCCTTCATATGTACAGTTAGCAGTAACAAATGAAGATGAACATGATGAAGAAGTTGCTGAAGAAACCTCTGACATGAATGGTAGCAATGATGATGATATTGTTAATGATGCTTCTATGCAGGAGGAGCAACATCATCAAGTGGAGCCAGAAGAGCCCCAAGTAAGAAGATCAGAAAGAGAGCACAAACCTTCTAAAAGATACCCTTCTTCAGAGTATATCCTGTTGACAGAAAAAGGAGAGCCAGAAAGTTTTCAGGAGGCACAAGCTCACAAAGACAAAGTTAAGTGGCAGGATGCAATGAAAGACGAGATGAAGTCATTGCAAGAAAATGACACATATGAGCTTGTGGAGCTTCCTAAGGGCAGAAAGGCCTTGAGAAATAAATGGGTGTTCAAGCTAAAGAGAGATGAAAATGGAGAATTTATGAAGTACAAAGCCCGACTGGTTGTAAAGGATTTTGGACAGAAACAGGGCATCGACTTTGAGGAAATTTTTTCACCGGTGGTAAAGATGACTTCCATTCGTGCAGTGTTAGGTCTAGTATTTGGCCTAGATCTTTAACTTGAACAACTTGATGTAAAAATTGCATTCCTTCATGGTAACCTTGAAGAAGAGATCTATATGGTGCAACCAGAGGGATTTGAAGTGAAAGAAAAAAAGAACATGGTTTGCAAATTGAAGAAGAGTCTATATGATTTGAAACAAGCCCCGAGACAGTGGTACAAGAAATTTGACTCCTTTATGATGAGTCATGGGTACCAGAAAACCAAGGCAGATCCATGTGTTTTCTTCAAAAGATTTCCTAATGGAAAATTTATAATCCTTTTAATTTATGTTGATCATATGTTTATTGCAGGATAGGATGCTTTGTTTATAGCTATGTTGAAGAAAGAGATGTCCAAGACATTTGGACTGAAAGACATGGGTCAAGCACGCCAGATATTGGGCATGAAGATTACCCGTGACAGAAAGGCTAAGAGACTTTGGTTGTCACAAGAGAAGTACATTGAAAGGGTGCTTGAAAGATTCAACATGCAAGGAGCAAAGAAAGTAATTTGTCCACTTCCTAGCCATTTGAAATTGAGCAAGAAGTTGTGTCCATCAACAGAAAAAGAAAAGGATGAAATGTCAAGTGTGCCATACTCCTAAGCTGTATGGAGTTTGATATATGCAATGGTTTGCACTAGGCCAGATATAGCTTATGCAGTCGGTGTGGTAAGCAGATTCCTTTCTAATCCAGGAAAACAACATTAGGAAGCAGTGAAATGGATTCTTAGATATCTAAGAGGCACTTCCAATTTGTGTTTGAGTTTTGGAAATGGTGAACATGTGCTAGAAGGTTACACTGATTCTGATATGACTGGAGATCTGGATCACAGAAAATACACTTCAGGTTATGTGTTTACTTTTGCAGGGGGAGCCGTGTCATGGCAATCCAAATTGCAGAAATGTGTGGCTTTGTCAACCACAGAAGCAGAATACATTGCAACCATTGAAGCTGGTAAAGAGCTATTGTGGTTGATTAGATTTCTCTTGGAGCTTGGTATGCAACAAGAAGATGCAGTTGTTTTCTGTGATAGCCAAAGTGCTATAGATTTGAGCAAGAATGCTACATATCATTCCAGAACTAAGCATAAGAGATGTGAGATTTCATTGGTTAAGAGATGCAATAGAAAACTAGCAGATGAAGCTGAAGAAAACTTACACTGATAAGAATCCATCAGACATGTTTACGAAGATAGTTCCAAAAGACAAATTTGAGCTTTGTTGTCGGCTTGTCGGCGTGAATACCAAGTGATGACTTGAAGATCGGTGTGCCTCTCTCTGTGGGCTGGAGGGGGAGATTATTGGGCCTTATGGGTCCAGCCCAATTAGGCAATATAAAAATCAAATAAACCCTAATTTTGTTTCTCTCTCTACCACAATTTTCAGTGAGAGTTCTGTGAAGAGATCAAGAGAAACAAAGTGAAGAAAATACAGAGGAAGAAGAAGAGAAGAAGATATAGAGGAAGAAGAAGAGAAGGAGAACAGAGTATCACCTTCTTTGTCTTGATTACCCTCAGGTTCATGTCTCTCTTACTTGTAAAGGGAATTTCATGTTTTCTCAAACCTAAATTTGTTTGAGTTTGAATGAAATTAGTTTCTCTGTATGTATACCTCAACTTTAGGTTTAAAGTTGAGAATAACAATTGTATCGGTTTCTTACTGATTAGTGAAATCTGTTGGTTTTGCCCCGTGGTTTTTTACCCTCCGTGTGGAGAGGGTTTTCTACGTAAATCTGGTGTTCTTTATTACTTTGCTGATCTGCTAGTATGATTTGGTTGACTTGTGAAATTAATCAGATCAATTGATTTCAATAGGAAAGTATTATTCAACTTGAAATTCCTAACAGTTTCAAGCCAGTGGTCTAACTAGAAGCGCGCGTCCTTCCCATTGCCACTTTGGTATCTGATGAGCTTCCAACAATCATTTCTTAACTCAATAATCTTCCTAATAGAACATGTAACATTGGGTTGGAAACATTTGAATTTCCAAAAGTTCCGACCTTGAATGAATATATACATGTTTGATGTGAACTTTAGAAGAAACAAAAAACAGAGGATACCTCTTGTCTGCAATAAATAATCTTTGGTAATGCAATATTTTTCTGTAATTGGAAGAGATCTTGTCAACACATCCAACTAAAAGTAGCAGAATTACAAGAATTACATCTTGTAGGTGTAGATATTGTTTCAAATCTCAAATAAAACACTCACAAATCATATGATCATGTCACATATTTATTCAATCAGTTATTTGGAATCCTCGGGGGTGGGCTGTTAGAAAGACCAAGGTACACAAATAGATTATGAAACCTCTTCATGGCTAGAATATAATAAGACATCCATTATGTTATCCAAATCACAAATTCCATTTATGTGTCCTAATAACTTATACCCTTTTATTGAATCATGTTTCAATTATTTTATATACCATGTTTCATTTTACATTAACATGTAAGTCCATATATGTACACTTGATGGGATAATCTTCCATTGTAAACATATATTATATCGTGTAAGGTCTGCATATATTATCGAAATGGATCGTATCAATTTCAAATAAGGGAATAAGCGTTTCATCACATTAATGTTGGATGGATGTTCCATTCTCATTTGCATACTATATATTACAACAAATATATAGATATATTTAGGGGTAAACAAATGGATAAAACCAATCCGTTTTGTTCGATCTATATAATTTAAACTAAGTTTATCCAATCAGTAATCCAAACCATTTTACTAATTAATACGGATCAGATACGGATTGGATTGAAAATGGTTTGGATAATCCAAACTAAAAAATATTTATATATATCAGCTTTAAATTAGTCAACAATTTTTTTTTTAATTTTTTTTTAATTTTTTTTTTAAAATTTGAATTTTATATTATTATTAAATTTGAATCTGAAAAAAACAATAATAATAATAATAATAAAATAAAAATAAATATCGTTGTTAAGTGAGGATAAGTAAAATATATATAATATTGAGATTAAATTTAATTTAAAGAAAATTAATTAAAAAATATATTTTTATTTAGATAGTTTGGATAATTTGGATAATCATAATCCAATCCGATTCAATTCAATCCAATCTCAATCCGATCCGATCTCAGTCCAATCCGAAATATCCAATCCGAATTAGTATTTAGAATTCGGATTGGATTGGATTTCGGATTAAACCACCCAATGCTCACCCCTATATATATTATTACATACATTAATTTATTGGGACTTCAAGTACATACAAATTGTCTATCATCATTCCTTTAGCTATCCAGCCATTTCGGCCCCCATGTAAATTCCTGCAAGATATATAATTAAAATAACATAATTTCATATCTTTAATTGTTATCAAGTTTTACGCATAAAATGTTCATTTAGCTCGGTGGTAAAGAATAAGTTTTAGACATTATATTATGTGTGGTTGAAGAGATAAACCTATTATATTATGTCTGGTTGTTTTGGTAAAGTCTGCAAACATATTATATTATTTCTCAAAAACACATTATCAATATCATCAATACGTAAATGTTAGTATTAAAAAGAGAAATATTATTTGATATTCTAAAACATCAATAACAACAACATAATAAGACAGTAATGTTACTTGATCAATTAAGATAATAGCTAAGGTAATTTGAGGCACTACACCAAGAATAACTTAAAAAGTAAACAGGTCAGGGTTTTAAATTCCGGGTTGACAGGTCAGGGTTTTCTTTTATGAAAACGGGTTAGAGTATAAATATTTTTTTGGGTATTTTTCTCATAACAGAGCAAAGTTGAGAGAGAGTGAATTACAGATCTAGGGTTTTCTGGTTTTCTTCTTCTTCTTGTTCTTTGGTTGATCTAGAGAGAAAGATTGAGGGAGTCTTTGATTGTGGAGTAGTCCAATCATTCCTAGTGTAATCACTTCTTTCATTTGAGAGCAGGGCATGTAAGTTTCTACTATTGACATTTCTTTGAGTTAGTGAAACTTATCCCTCCCGTGGACGTATGTCGATTTTGACCGAACCACGTATATTGTGTTGTCGTTTATTGCTTTGTGCTATTTCAGTCTTCGTAATCTGTTTGTCGTCATAGACGATTTGGAAACTGATTTGTTACAGGTTTAATTTCGAAGAAGATCCATAGTTTTGCTGTTGCAAAACCCAACAGTGGTATTAGAGCAGTATTGATTGGTTATCTATTTTAACATTGGAGCAGAGTGCTCTGCTGGTTATTTGGTGAAATTCATAGAAGAGATCAACTGGTTTCTTTGCTGGGATTTTTGTCAGTTGTTAAGGCAGTAGTAATGGGGAAATCTAGACCTGATATGGTGAGTCTGAATGGTACAAACTACAGGCAATGGAAACTAATAATTAGTGATCTGTTAGTTTCAGATGATTTGAATGAAGCAATTGAAAATGAGGGTGTTAGACCTGAGACTACAAAAGAGACTGATTGGAAAAAGATAGATAGAAAGGCCTTCAGCTTTATTCGTTCCTGGGTTGGTGTAAATGTTGTGCACCATGTTGAGAATGAGACTACGGCGTATGGTGTGTGGAGCAAACTTGAAGCTCTCTATGCTGGGAGGTCAGTAGGGAATAAAGCAGCACTGGTACGAAGGCTGGTGAATCTGAAGTACATTGATAATAAATCAATTGCTGAGCACTTGAATGAATTTCAAAATATTTTGAATCAACTGAGTAGTATGAAGATAAACTTTGATGATGAGGTGCAAGCACTTTTAATCCTTGGATCTTTGCCTGCAAGTTGGGAGACACTTATTATCACTCTCAGCAACTCAGCACCAAATGGTAAAGTCAACATGACATTTGTCACCAGTTCCTTACTTGATGAGGAGAATCGAAAGGGGGATAAATCATTTAAGTCTATATGTTGGTGGCTGATAGAGAAAGATCAAAGGATAATAGAAGTGATTCGAGTAGGGGCAAGTCTAGAAGCAAGTCTAGAGCTCCAAAGAAGGATGGTGCTTGCCATTATTGTGGTAAAATGGGTCACTGGAAAAACGAGTGCTGGAAATTTAAAAATGATAAAGTGAAGGGTACAGTGAAGCCTAGAGAAAAGAAAGAACAGAGTGCAGATACATCTACTTATGCTTCAGATGGTGAACTGACATATGCTTCTAACTGTCAAGACTCTTGTCTTAGCACATCTTTAAATGAAACAGCATGGATTGTTGACACAGGTGTCTCATTTCATATTACTCCACAAAAAGGTTACTTTCAGTCCTACAAAGCTGGTGATTATGGTGAGGTTCGCTTGGGTAACAGTGGTGTGTCCAAGATAGTTGGTCTTGGTGATGTTAGAATCGAGACAAACATGGGCTGTTTCCTGACATTGAGAGATGTAAGACATGTTCCTGATTTAAGAATGAATTTATTTTAGCAGGTAAGCTCGATGATGGAGGCTACCATAATGTTTTCAGTGGCAGAGCATGGAAGCTAAGAAGGGGTTCATTGGTTGTTGTACGAGGTAATAAATGTTGTTCCTTATACAAGACAAATTTGAAAATTATCTATGATGCAGCATATTCTGTTTTGATGGAGTCATCCTCTGAGTTGTGGCACAAGAGACTAGGTCACATTAGTGAAAAGGGGCTGAATGTTTTGATCAAGAGGAATGAGTTTCTGAATCTCAAGGATGCTCATCTTGAAAATTGTGAGCATTGCTTGAAGGGTAAGTAGAACAGAGTCTCTTTCAGTAAGTCAAAAGTTGAACTGAAAAAGAATGTCCTTGAACTGGTCCATATAGATGTTTGTGGTCCTATGAAGATTAAATCCATAGGCGGTGCTTCCTATTTTGTAACCTTCATAGACGATGCATCTAGGAAGGTTTGGGCCTATGCTATAAAGTCCAAGGATGAGATTGTAGGAAGGTTTGAGGTCTTTCACAAGCTGGTTGAAAGAGAGACGGGAAGTAAACTAATGAGGGTGCGGTCAGATAACGAGGGAGAGTACATAGGCTCATTTGATGATTATTGCAAAGAGCAGGGTATTCGACATGAACAGACTGTGCCCAAGACTCCACAATAAAATGGTGTGACAGAAAGGATGAACAAAACAATACTGGAACGAATGAGGAGTATGCTCTCTCATGCCAAGTTGGCTAAGCATTTCTAGGCTGAAGCCATGAGCACTACAGTATATGTGATCAACCGTTCTCCCTCCAAACCATTGAATAATAAGTGTGCATAAAGCGTCTGGTCAGGTAAAAATGTTAATTATGACTATTTACGTGTTTTTGGTTGCAGAGCTTTTGTGCATGTTCTAAAAGATGAGAGGTCTAAGCTAGATGCAAAAACCAGACAATGCATATTTTTGGGGTATGGTGATGAAAAGTGGGGATACATGTGTTATGACCCAGTTGATAAGAAGGTTTTGAGAAGCCGAGCTGGGTATTTATTGAAGATCAGACTATTGAAAATTTTGAAGATGGTGAAAAGTTTGATGCATACATACGTGACCTTTCTAGTCTTGAGTTGTCTCATGATGTTGAGGAGACAAGGCCACATGTAGCTTCAGACTCAGATAGTGATGATGATGTTCCTCAAGGTCAAGCTATAGGCCATGGAAATGATACAACAACTGATCTTGGTGATAATGTTGAGGCTGATTTTGAAGTTCAACAAGAAGATGGAAATCAACAAAATCAACAAACAAAGGTACTTAGGAGGTCTACTAGGGAGAAAAGATCAAGTTCTAAGTACCCTGCTAAAGAGTATGTCCTTCTAACTAATTGTGGGGATCCTATATGCTATAAGGAGGCTCTTGAGGATGCTCATAAGAAAGAATGGCTAACTGCAATGGATGAAGAGATGAAGTCATTGTTGAAAAATGGCACATATGATCTAGTTGAAAGACCAGAGAATAGAAAAGTATTACAAAATAAATGGGTGTACAAGATCAAGAAAGAAGGTGATGATAATAAGACAAGATACAAGGCTAGGCTGGTTGTCAAAGGTTTGGCCAGAGACATGGAATCGATTATGATGAGATTTTCTCACCGGTAGTGAAGATGACTTCTATCCGGGTGGTGTTAAGTATAGCTGCTTGTATGGATCTTGAGGTTGAACAGCTTGATGTCAAGACTTCATTTCTCCATGGTAATTTGGATTAAAATGTTTATATGGAACAACCTGAAGGTTACAATAAGAAAGGTGAGGAAAGCAAGGTGTGCAAACTTGTCAAAAGTCTATACGGTTTGAAGCAAGCACCAAGGCAGTGGTATCTTAAGTTTGAGTCATTCATGACAATCCATGGGTACATGAAGACGTCTACAGATCACTGTGTTTTTGTGCAAAAGTTTGCTTCTAATAATTTTATTATACTTCTCATATATGTTGATGACATGCTGATTGTTGGGAGAGACAAGCTCAAGATTGCCAAGTTGAAAAAGGATTTGGCTAAGTATTTTGAGATGAAAGACTTGGGTCAAGCAAGAAAAATTCTTGGAATGCAGGTCATTCGTGATCGGGTGAAGAAAAGGCTATGGTTGTCTCAAGAGAGATATATTGAGAAGATTCTAAATCGATTCTGTATGGACAAGGCAAAGCCAGCTGCTTGTCCATTGGCTACACACTTGAAAATAAATAAGACAATGTCTCCCAAGGATGAAGAGGAAAGACAAGAAATGTGCAGTGTTCCATATGCTTCAGCAATAGGCAGTCTGATGTATGCAATGGTCTGTACAAGACCAGATATAGCTTATGCGGTTGGAGTACTTAGTCGTTTCCTTTCAAATCCTAGTAAGATACACTGGGAAGCGGTTAAGTGGCTAATGAGATATCTTCGAGGGACTTCCAAATACGCTTTGTGTTATGGTACTGGAAAACCACATGTTGAAGGGTTTTCTGATTCAGATATGAGTGGTGATATTGACACTATGAGATCAGGGAATTTGTTTACCTTTGGAGGAGGAGCTGTATCATGGCAGTCTCATCTACAGAAATGTGTTGCTTTGTCTACTACAGAAGCTGAATATATTGACATTATTGAATGTTGTAAGGAAATGAGATGGTTGAAAGAATTGTTGAAAGAAATAAGCATTGCACAAGACAGGTTTGTGGTGTTTAGTGACTCACAAAGTGTTATACATGTGAGCAAGAATCCAAGTTTCTATTCACGTTCAAAACACATCCAAAGAAGGTACCATTGGATCCGTGAAGTGCTTGAGAAGGAGTTATACTTGGAGAAAGTGCATACAGATGAGAACGGGTCAGATATGATGACAAAGGGTTTGCCAAGAGGCAAGCATGAGATATGTTGTGCCAAAGTCGGAATGGTTCTGGAAGAAGCGTCACGATGATGAATGTTTATAGCAACATTCTCCCATGACTCGGAAGGGGGAGAATTGTTGAGGTGTTCCTTGCCATTGCGGGCGGGTTTTAAATTCCGGATAAACGGGTCAGGGTTTTCTTTCATGAAAACGGGTTAGAGTATAAATACTTTTTTGAGGTATTTTTCTCATAACAGAGCAAAGTTGAGAGAGAGTGAATTACAGATCTAGGGTTTTCTGGTTTTCTTCTTGTTCTTTGGCTGATTCAAAGAGAAAGATTGAGGGAGTCTTTGATTGTGGAGTAGTCCAATCATTCCTAGTGTAATCACTTCTTTCATTTGAGAGCAGGGCATTTAAGTTTCTACTATTGACATTTCTTTGATTTAGTGAAACTTATCCCTCCCGTGGATGTAGGTCGATTTTGACCGAACCACGTATATTGTGTTGTCGTTTATTGCTTTGTGCTATTTCAGTCTTCGTAATCTGTTTGTCGTCATAGACGATTTGGAAACTGATTTGTTACATGTTTAATTTCGAAGAAAATTCATAGTTTTGTTGTTGCAAAACCCAACACCTTTAGTATTAGCGCCAGTTATAGCTAACTATGCTCCGGTAAATCTATTATATTATCACTTTTTCTGTATGTCGCTTTTGGAAATCAATTATTGGAGGAACGAAGATTTATGTTGTCCTAACTTCCAACTATATTACATTCAAAAGTAAGATTAAGAATAAAACGCTTTGCAAATAGATCCAACACCATCAGCTACAAGCATCGTTAACTGCAATTCCGATGACAATCTATTGGCTCTTCCTATTTAAAATCCTAAGAAGTTAGTCTCTCTAGTTTAATGTAGTATGAAGTTACAAACCGGAAAATCATCATTTCCCTTTGAATAGTTCCTTCATGATCATTTCATTCCTTTTGATTCCGTGCCTTTCAGAACATAAGCAGAGGAAATAAAATATTTGGGACTAATAACCGTTATCAAGAACACCACTATATAATCTAGACGGGGAGGTTTGATCTTGAAGCATATATAGATGCTGCATTGCTGAAATGTTGAGATACCCTGTTCTAAACATTAGAAATAATCTATTATTTTCTGAAACATGAATTGGCTTCTACAATTATAATGCCTTTGATTATGAAGGCAATAGGAATAATATTGGATGCCTAATTGAATACATATGTTGCTATTTAAGTCTTGAATGTCTACTGACTTTGACAAATAGACTTGAAGATTATGTATTTTTAATTAAAGTGAACTAGCTATTTATGAAGATTATGTATTTTTAATTTTTATCTGCATGCAGGTGATAGAAATGTATAAGAATGAATGGAAATATCTATAGGATAGGATTTGCTGATTCAGAAAATTTCTTAGTTAACCCACAAATTGAAAAAGACTAATATTTTACTACCCTGTTTTAGGAAGATAATAGAGAACATGAGAACATACTTCCCAAAATCTTCTCATTCTTCGTCATCCATGTTCTCTATTGGTTCTTCTTCTTTGTATGTCTACAAATTAATAATAATGTAGTAGTAAACTTAACTCAATTATAAAAGCTTAATTTATAAGATAAATGAGAGTGAGTACCTTGAAAAATAAATGTCTGCAATTGGGTGTTAATATCACCAATACAAGTATTCTCTGCATTTAATTCAAAAAGTTGTAGCTTTGGAGAATCCAAAAAACCGGGAGAGAGTGCCTCTAGCTTGGGGCATTTTGATACTCGTAGAAAAATTAGTGATGGCAACTCCCAAGTATAAACAAAATCACAAAAGCTCCTCAAACATGATAGATCCCGCATTCTCAATGACCTAAGAAGTGGAAAGAAATGACTTCCTCCTCCAGCCTTATCATCATCATCCTCTATTATTAATTCCTCCTCAATATTCTTCATTACAACTTCTAACATTCCACAATTTAAGATATGTAGAATCTGAAGGTTCTTGGCAGCGACTCTACCAATATTCTCCGAAAACAAATGTCACAATTTCCCACATCCATAAACTTGCAGGTATGTCAAGTTTTGAAATAAAAGCACTCCTAGTTCTGGCTGGTTGATTTCATACATATGTATTAAATTGTTTAATCTATGCAACTTAAAGTCTCTTAATACAGGAAATATCTTATCACGACAATGATAATGTCCTTCTCCCTGTCTCCCTCCCTCTTTCCATTCTACTATATAATTTATCTTTGGCAATTCATGTATTATCAACTTTTCTAAGCAAAGAAATGAGACCTGCATACAAAATATGTTTATTAATTTCAGATATAATTAGACAACAAATCTCTATACATATTATAATACACAAATAATAATATACCCTTACAAAAGTTACCTCATCAGAATGAAAAAGTGCATTTTGATTTTTGCAATTGTTGTCCATATTGTTCATCACTCCAACAAAATTCACCAGTTTCCTTAACCAATAAAGCTCCAATGTCTTCAAATTAGGGAATAATAATAATAATATGGGTTGTTGAATTTCCCTGCCGTGTCCTTCTTCTATATCATCATGTAGTTGTCCGCTTTTCCTTCCTACTACATAATCTATCTTCGGCAATGCTTCTATTTTCAAGTCTCTTAAACAAGGAAATGAAACCTGTATGCAAAACAAACCGCCATAATTTTTATTGTTTATATGTATTATATATATAATCTTAACTATTCCCCCCATTAATTATACAACACTAATATTGTTTTAACTTAGGAATCAAAATTAAAAAAATGATATACTTACACTTACAAAAGTTACCTCATCATCATAATGAAATAAAACATTCATTTTTTTCATTTACTAATATTTAGTTTTCTCTATGTTTGTATTAGGGCTGCAAATGAGTCAATCTACTCGTGAGCCACTCGTGAGCCGCTCGGTTAAAGCTCGGCTTGAGCTTGACTTTGACCGAGCTCGAGCCGAGCTCGAGCTGGCTCGTTTAAAATTCGAGTCGAGCTCGAGCTTATATAATGCTTGCTCGATGGTTTGTCGAGCTTTTTCGAGCCTAAGTATATAATATATAATTTTCTTTTATTTAATATTAAAACTCAAATAATATATTTTTTTCCCTCTCTTCCTCTTCAAATCCCATATGAAGGCCCACAATTAATAAGTAAAAACCTAATTTCTAATATATCTACGACTCTTCATCTAACCTAATCTTTTTCATCTGCCTCTTCTTGACTCTTCATCTAACCTAATGCCTCTTCTTGACTCTTCATCTAACCTAATCTTCTTCGTCCGCCTCTTTTTTCATTCTCATCTAACATAGACTCTTTATCTAACATAATTTTCTTCATCCGTCTATTCCGCCTATTCTTTAACATAATCTTCTTCATCCGCCTCTTCTTTCATTCTCATATAACCTAGACTCTTCATCTAACTTAATCTTCTTCATCCGTCTATTCTTTCATTCTCATTTAACTTAATCTTCTTCATCTAATCGTCTCTTCTTTCATTCTTGCCTTCATTTTCTCTTCCATCTTCACCATTTCTTTCACTTTTCTTCCACTCACTCTTCACCGTTCTTTCACTATTAATCTTTTCTTCATTCATATTTTACCATTTCTTTAGATCTTAATCTCTTATTTTTCAGTCTTCACATATTTTTCACTTTTCATCTATTCATTTTCTGCTTTTTTTCGTTTCACATCTATCTCATTCAGATTCAAAAGAGGCTTACATGTAATTAAATTTATTTTCACTTTTATGATAACTATTATTTTTACTTTTTATTTAACTTTTATTTATTTTTTTAGCTAAAGGAAATCCAAGAAAGGAAAAAACTATTTTATTTATTAGTGAACTCAGTGGTAAGGTAATCTTATTCATCTTTTTTCATTTATTAAAAATTTTTTATTCTTATATATCTTTTTTTCATGTATTAGGATCAACTTAGACTTCGATTATTCTATACATAGGTTGGGACGTGAAAGCTATAAAAAATGGTTAATATATTATATATAATAAAAATAATATTAAGATATAATAATTAGTTTAGTATAAAAAGAAATAAAAATTGTTAATATTTTATTTATAATAAAAATATATTATACTTTATATTGAAAAGAGATAAAAAAAGGTTAATATATTATATATAATAAAAATAAATATTATAATAATTAGTATATTATAATATATAATTATTTACAGATAAAAATAGTTAATATATTATATATAAAAAATGTATATTATATATAATATTGAAAGAGATAAAAAATGTTAATATATTTTATATAATAAAAGTATAATGTATATAATATTTAAAAAGAACAAAAAGTTAATATATTTATTATATATAATATGGAGAGAAAAAAAAGATATATATATATATATATATATTATATATAATACGTTTAGAAAAAAAATAATTTATAAAATTAATAATATATATTATAATATATAAAAAAAATAATAAATTATTGTGATAATGTTTGAATCTTGTTATACTTGCACCCAAATAATTCAAATATATATAATAATATCTAATAGTAAAAAGACTAAAATAAGTTTTCATAATTAAATTCTTATGGAATTTAAGAATCCGCCTGCAATGACAAGGAACACCTCAACAAATAGAAGAACAGGAGGAAACAACGGTGCTGAATTCGACGGCACAGATTTAGTCGGCAACACTGAGCATTTAATGAACGCGGTAAATTCTCTCCCTGAATTAACCGAGCGTAAACATGTAATGATAAACACACAAACATCGCGACAGCATTACTCGGACAAATCAAAGACAGGTCTCTGCATTCCTATGCCAAAAAAGAGAACGACATGATGATCAAAGGAAACATTGACAAAGCCGAACTCATCACATTTCCATGCAGATTCTTTGCCATCAGCTCTTGTGTTGGAGGCTGCCTTGACATATCCTGTGTTACAGTGTTTACACAAAACAGAGTCAGAATTTCTTGCAAAAAGATAAGGACTAAATTTTATAACAATAAACTCTCACCAATCAGCATGTGGTCTTAGCATAGAAAATCCACATCCCATCACTACGAAAAAGAAATCTTACTTTCAATTTCAATGGAAGTAGAATCAGTTGGGGGAGTAAACCTCTCGTCTGTTTCCGGTTCAGCCTACAAAGAATAGTAAGTAAATAACAAAAAGATCTTGAAGGTGTATTCAGAATTTTAAGTGGAGATCTACAAAAATCATCACCCATTTCATTTGCAAGATATAGAAATACATAGGCCTTCGCTTCCTTCATTCCTCCGAAAGTACTCGTACCGATTCAAACTCTGATAAACTAAACATGAAACAGGGGATATTAAGAAAACCATGAATTTAAATAAAGAAAACCATGAATTTATATATATATCATCGAACGCTTACCGTTGGCCGAGAACGGGTTCCCTGTTCTCACATTTCAATCTTTTTAAAATAATCCTGCAAATCGAACATAAAACAACAATCATATCTCTACCCAAGTCAAATTTCATCTTTAAATCATACATTCAGAAAACCTAAACCCTAAACATTCAAGTTAAGAGATGATTTACCGTAACAGATCGAAGAAGCAGAAAAGGTTCGGCCGATCAGCATTCCTCTGCTAGAGCGACCCCGTTGCTTCTTAGCCATTCCTGGATTATCCGATGAAGATACCGTAATCAATCACATCACGACTATGCATCGACATTTTCTCTTCAAATAGAAAATCTACAAAACCCTAATGAGATTCTGGCAAGAAAACACAGAAGAAACGAATTCAAGACATGGGATTTCGTTTGAATAAAAAGGACAAGCAAGAAAAACAGAGTTAAAAGTGTTTAAGAGAAAAATAGTTGAGGAACATCTGTTTATTTATAAAAGAGTATTTGGGCGGCCATTTGAATTGAATTGAGAGATAATCTTGACCGTTAATTGCGGACAACGATTTTCCCCCATTTTTTTGAAATTCATCTTTTCCGTAATATGATACTTGGACAGAAAGTAAAATATTATAATCTACAAATAAATATTATATTATTATATAATTTTAATATTAACCTAAAATAATACTTAATTTTTCCGAGTTTAGGTATCCTACTTTATTTTTAATAATATATTGTTCAATTATTAATTATTATAATTAAACTGTTAGTAATAAATAATAAAATTCTAATAATAATACAATATTAATAATATAACAAGTAAACAAAAATCAGGTCAAACTAATTAAATTATTTTAAAACTTATGTCATTTAAATATTAAATCATCTTTTATAAGATATAATTGAGTTCCAATAATAAAATATATATAATAAATACTTAAAATTTAAATAATAAAATAAGTGAATAATGTTTTAAATAAGATATATAATAAAAATAATTAAATATATATATAACTAAGATCTGAAGTGACAAAAGTATGGAGAAATTATAACACCAACTTATTAAATTATAAAATGTAATAAAGATAATTAAAATATGTTATCATAATTATCAAATTTAAATTAAATAATTAAATTTATTTACATTTAAAAAAATTATAAAAAAATACCGCCATAAAATTACATATACTCAATTTTAAATTAAGTAGTTTTTAATAATAACTAATTTTTTTTCTAAATCTAAATTTTCATAGTAACTTGTAATACTTATTTGAAACATAACAAAATAATAATATTACATCTCACAATTTAAATGTTAAGGAAAAATTAACTAAATAGTTTTTAATATTGTAGTGTTTCTTTATATCAATTTTTTAAAATTATGATTTGTTTTATAGAATAAACTACACTAAACATTAGTCCTCATTTTCATCATGATTATTTTTAAATAAAAATTGAATTATATATATATATATATATATATATATATATATATATATATATATATATATATATATATATTAAAAGTGACTCATTATATTTATTGAAAATATCATTAAAAAATTTATTTTTATTAAACTTAATAAATTTTATTTATTAAATGATTTTTTGTATGAAGACTTGAACTTATAACTCTAAATTCTTGTTTTCTACTTAGTAAACGAACCGAGCAAGTTTACGAGCTTTATTATATTACACATATTATATTATATTATATTATATTATATTATATTATATTATATTATATTATATTATATTATATTATATTATATTATATTATATAGCGAGTAATCAAGGCTCACTTATTCGTTAAGTTAAACTTTACGCAAAATTTGGAAAGATAGTTTACATTGTGTACATCACTAGCAAGTGCACCTTCGTTGCCTCCTTCGAATGTGACCTTCTTTAGAGAAATGGATGTAAGGTCCACTTATTCTTAGGATGATGTGCTAGGGTTTACGGTTATGTAAAATCTACATGCATGATGCAAACCCGTTCTAGGCGTGTAAAAATCATCTAAGAATGAGAGGAATCCTGAAATAGAAACAAAAAAATGAAGAGAATGTTAAGAGTAGAATAAAAAGGTTACATCTATGTTATTTTCTTTATATTTAGACGCGAATTAAATAAAGATAATTAAATATGTTACATAACTTAAATGTTCACGAAAATTAACTAAAAATATAAATAAATATTAATTTTTAATATTTTAGTGTTTAATTATATTATATTTGTTTGAACATGATGATTTATCTTATAAAATAAGTTACACCATCCTTAATGTCCTCATTTTAATCCAGACTTTTTTAAAATAAAAATTCAATTAAATATATATTTTAAGAATTACATATAGACATTTAATAAAATAAAATAGAATTGAATCATGTTTGATTATATCTATAGAAAATACCATTAACAAAAATAATTAAAAATAATAATTCTTTTTTTTTCATCTTTTTTATTTATGTTCCATATGGAAATTGATATATTAAGACATTGAAAATAACAAAATATTTAAAATTAGTGTTAGTTGTGTGCGTTATATGATTAATATATTATTGAAATTTTGTATAATTTTTTTTGGGTACCTTATTAAGTGTTTGAGATACTCGCTCAATCTTTCTTTATATTATATATTTTTGTTTCACATGCTAACATTTATTTTAAATAATTCTTTATTTTTACTATTCTAAAATATCAATTTTTATTATAGGATCATATAAATTTATAATTTTTATTTTATTAAACAAATTTTATATAAATAATTAATCAAAATAAATTAAATATATTTATTAATATTAATTAAAACAAGCCAAATAAAACACACTTTGGTATCAATTTAAAATAATACTTTTAATTAATAAAATATAGACAATAAATTGAAAAAATAAGAACAATAAAATTAAAGTGTTAAATAGATATAGTAGACCT
Organism: Impatiens glandulifera; assembly: GCF_907164915.1. Lineage (NCBI taxonomy): Eukaryota > Viridiplantae > Streptophyta > Magnoliopsida > Ericales > Balsaminaceae > Impatiens > Impatiens glandulifera. The sequence continues at coordinate 91,566,702 of NC_061862.1, forward strand.
CAATAAATTAGAAAAACATTAACCTAAATTTTCATAATAACAATCACTTATTTAAGCACAAAAATTAATAAAATTACATTTCATAATTTTAATTTAATGAAAATTAATTAAAAATATGAATAAATAAATATTAAAATTTTAATTTTTTTTGTGTTTATTTATATTATAATATTTTGAAAAATTATAATTTATTTTATAAAATAATCTACACCAATTTATATATTTCAAAAGTAATAATTCTTTTTTTCAAACACATGACCCCAAATTCTTTTGTTATACCATTATATAAAATTTATATATTAAAATAATGAAAATTAGGAATTACTTACCACTAGTGTTAGTCCTTTGTATTTCACTCTATACAAATATGTTATAAAGAAAAACATAAATTAATTGTATTTTCCATTAATTATTTTAAGAATGTTGGTTGTGTTTCCCCTTCAGAGTGTGACATACTGTCCACAAATCTACTAAACCAATTTAACTAAATAAGTAGAATTTTTCGTCTAACGGACTCGAACCCAGGACCTCAGAGAGACTGAGGACCTAAGGTATCCACCTCTTTTGTCCCTAGGTTAGAAGTGGAGATCTGTCCACCATTATTTTTAACAAATATATCAAATATTATATAAAAACTTAAAAAAAAAAAAGACATAAAAATTATGACTCAGAGAAAGTTTTGTAACTTCTCAATCAATTTATGAGAATTGAGCATCATTACCAATTTTTAAGCTAAGTTATTATTAAAGAAGATATAGATAATTTAGAAATGATCACTTATGAATTAATTATAAGGCTTGACATATTATAGAAACTATTAGTCTAAACTTTTCCCTTTCCCAACTCCTTTTGTTCTATCCACTGGATTGTAAATTTGTAGGTGGTGGTTTAGATAATAAATGAAAATTATTTTTTATTTTATATAATATTGAAATTTTGTATAATATTTAATACATTTATCCTAATTAGGTGTTTGAGATATTTTATCAATAATTTTAGTTATATATGTTATTGTCTTAATATATTAAATTTTAATATAAGAATGTATTCACAATTTTTATTTTTTAAACTAATTTAAATTAAATTAAATATATTATTTAATAACAAATAAAAAAGTTTAATTAAACAAAATTTTGTATCAATTTAAAATAATGTTTTTTGAATTCATAAAAATAAACAATAAATTGATAGAAAAATAAGAATAATAAAAATGTTAAATAAATATAATAAAACTTAATAAATTAGAAATAATATTAAATCTAAATTTTCATAACTAATACTTATTTGAAAAACACACAAAATACAAAAATAACACATTTCATGATATAAATGTTAAGAAAAATTAATTAATTATATATGCTTTAGCATATTTTCTAAGATAAAATCATTGGGTTGATATTATTTAGGGCCTGATTTATTGCGCTTAACGAGATTATCCAATAAATCACCCCCTTAATCTCATTATACCACTTCAACTTGCTTGATACCGAGCTTTAAATACATCTCAATGAACTTGATTCTCTCTAACACATTTGTTAGGATATCAACTAGTTTGCCATTAATGCCAACGTGGTCAATGTCCATCTTGCTTGCTTCAATGCACTCTTGGATATAATGAAACTTTGAGTCTATATGTTTACTCCTCTCATGATGAACTGGATTCTTATAGAGAGTAATGAAAGACTTGTTATCAACCAATAATTTGAATTTCAATTCTTTACACCCAACTAGCTCGCCGATAAAACGACTAAGTAAGACACCTTGACATGTTGTTGTTGTCGCTGCGATGCACTCGACCTTGCATGAAGATAAAGAAACAATCTTCTACTTATGCAAAGTCCAAGTTAAAATGATTCTTCCAATAAAAAAACTATTCCGAAGGTGCTTTTGTAGTCGTCAATATTGCCAGCGATGTAGCCTACTAATGTAGCTTCACCTCCTCCCGACTTATAATAGTACCCATAACCCGACATACCTCATACGTATCGAAGTATCTGCTTAATCGCAGCCTAATATTGAAAACTTGGCGCATCCATGTATCGACTAACTATGCCCATAGCGTGAGCAATATCAGGCCATGTGTTTACTAGGTACCAAAGATATCAGTTACACTCCGATACCTTATTGCATCCACAATCGTACTCCCGTCATTCTTGCTGAGATGGAATCGATGCTCCATTAGACTATGACACGGGTTATAGTCACATATGCCAGCTTTCTCCAAAATCTTCGCAACATATGCCTTTTGACACAATGTAATTTCACCGTCGTTTTGACATACTTTGATTCCCAAATAGTAACTTAGAAGACCAAGGTCGCTCATTTTAAATATTTATTACATATGTGTCTTGAACTTGATGATCTTGTACACTTGTGTCCTTAAAAATCAAGTCATCCACATAGAAATCCACCAACAATAAAGATTAAGCATCTCCTCTTCTATAGACGACATACTCAAGAGGGTTTCTTGTGAAACGTAGTGAAGTAAGGGAGACATCCAATTTTGAGTACCATAGTCGTGGTGTTTTTCCGAGCCCGAATAATGTCGTACGCAGCTTAAGAACTTTACGTTCTTTCTTGGAATCGATAAACCCAAGTAGTTGTTCTACCTAGACCTCCTCTACGAGATCACTATTCAATAATGAAGACTTCATGTCCATGTGGTGTACTTGTCACTTGCTTTGTGAAAAGAGTGTGAGTAACATACGTACCGTCTCCATTCTTTCTACTAGAGCAAAACTTTCCTTGGAATTCACCCCTTATCACTACACATATCCTTTTGCAATGAGTCTCGCCTTGTGCTTCGCGATATTGTCTTCGGAGTCCTTTAACTTTGAACACCCATTTGAGCCCGATGGCTCGATGACTAGTTGGAAGTGACACAAGCTCATACGTCTTGTTCTCAAGAATCGACTTCATCTCTTCCTCCATGGCATCCTTCCAAGACACATTTGCAAATTCCTTGTCCACATTGTTAGGCTCCTCAACATCCAAAAAACAAAGTCCACTTACTTCGTCATTAACAACCTCATCAATAGGATTGTATATGTCTTCAACCCATTAATAACGTCAAGGTTCCGAATCGGTGTAGGCGTCATCTTGTGTTGGCGGTGTGGTCCACTTGTTTTTCCTCAGACTAGGCACAAACATTTGTGGCTTTGATTCCTATGCACTAGATTTAGGCGTCAAAACACTAGTGTCTATGGGATAGACCATAGTGAATATAGTTGGTGTTGTTTCCATCTCCATGCTATCAGTTATCTCCCAATTCTAGACATGATGTTCCTCAAAAACAATGTCTTTGGTCATGTATAAATGCTTCCTTGTTGGATCATACACCTGATAGGCTTTCGCTCCCTCTTCGTATCCCACTAGTACCCCCGGCATCGAGCGATCCACGAGCTTGTGAATGCTCGGACCGAGATTCTTCACATGTTCTACACAACTGAAAGTCCTCAAATGGTGTACGTTAGGCTTCCTCTTGTTCCAAATCTCGTAAGGCGTCATGCCTTCAACACTCTTTGTTGGTGCACAATTTAAGAGATATACAATCGTCTTTACTGCCTCTCCTTATAATATACCCGGTACTTTCATTGACTTCATAAGACAAATTCTCATCTCTATTATTGTCTAGTTATGCTTCTCTACGGCGCTATTTTGTTTTGGTGAGTAGGACGTCGTAGTATTGTGTTTAATGACGTTCTCCTCTCAAAATTCTATGAATGCACCAGAATTGAACTCGCCTCCTCGGTCGGATCAGAATGCGAGAAATTTGAACTCGCGTTCTACCTCTACTACTGCTTTGATCTTCTTGAAATAGCGCAACGCTTCGTCCTTCGTTTTGAGCACTTCAAGCCACATATATCGATTAAAGTCATCGACTACAAGCAAAAAATACCGTTTCCATCCTCCGGTTGCTAGTGTGATCGGGCTACACAGATCGATGTGAACTAACTCTAACGGGCGTTGTGCACAAAATGTAGTAGTTTGTGAAAATGGAGTGTTATGTTGTTTTCCAAGTGCACAACCATCACGAACTTCTCTACGTGCTCGATTTTTGGAATACCACGTACTAACCCCTTGAGATAGAGTTTTCGAAGAGCATTGAAATGCAAATGAACGTAGTGTGCATGTGTTACGACTTGTTTCGTAAGGTGTGTTTTGGGTTCAAGAATCACGTTCTTGATCTATAAGACCGGTGAAATTCTACAATCAAAGGGCAGCGGAAGGTTTTCAATAGAGAATTTGGGGGGAGGGAATAGAAGAATCAAGGGTGCGAAGAGAAATACTGTTGGTCTATACCAAACAGTCCATAGTAAATAAGAATAGATGAATATGGCAGAAGTTCATATCTTCATTATTCTATTCATGGGTCCTTGGAGAAGAAAGATCAGCCTTATATAGGTGATGTCTTGCCCCATAATATTCGGTTACAACAACTTTAAAAGAATAACAGAATTCGGTTTGTAAAATAGAAAAAGAAAGCAAAACAAAATAATAAAACAACAAAACAGAAATTTGGCCCATGTGCACACTAGGACCGAGGCCTTGATTTTAGACCCTAACATTATCTCCCCCTTCAAAATTCGTCGCCCTCGACGAAAAAGACCGTGGTCTGCCGAGTCTACCGAGTCTCTAATGCGCATACTGAATATTTCAAAGAATTCGGTCGGACTTCAGCAAGTCCAGCAAGTGTTGGAGTCTTAGGACCGCATTTCTTAGAAGCCTTCGGTCTTCCTGCTCCACGACCAGTCCTTCCTTCGGCCTAGCACGCCAAGTGCAGCAAAAGGGCCATTTTTCTTCCGGGCATACTCTAGAATATCTTCAAACAACCAAGCCCAGTCCTTTATCCAGACCAGTAACACATGCGCAACAACATAGCCATGTCTTCCGACTACCTTCCTGACTGGTGTTCGGTTGTTGGGTTGCTGGGTGAGCCCTTTGATTATATTTTGGAAATTTTCAGGAGCGTCTTCCAAAACAAGTGAAACAGTTTGGCATTCGTTTTTGCTCTTTATTTGTACCGTGGCAACAACATTATGATTTTCCAAGGCCTTTTCTAGCTGGCTGCCTTGTATTATGTTGACCCGCGACCGAGGGGCATCTTGCTGGACCGAGAAAGTGTGCAAGATAATGACACGTTCGTCCCTTGTCTCAAGCACCAAAGGTGGATCATAAAAATCTGATTCTTGGACGGGTTCTTTAACGCTTTCTTGGACTTCTTGATGATTAAACGGGGCCATGAACAATCTGGATTTGCACCTATGATTGAGCTCCCATTTTGTGCTTGGCCAGACCGTGTTATCAATGCATGGTTTGGGCAGCAGCGGCGGTTTGGCATTGTACAAGGGCCTACGACCGAATCGCAGCAAGAGATCTTTCTTGAATTTATGCCACGTCAATGCTTCCATATGGTTGCGATTCCGTAAATATGATTCATGCCACGTTCTTGCCTCTTTTGAGAAGTGAGTGCGGACAATGTCCAGCTTTGTGGCATCATTCGTCATGCTCTCCCTAAATATTTGCTCGGCAAATAAGAGCCAGCCCTCCAAATCGGTCCCATCAAATTCAGGAATATCAATATTTGTGAGTCGGGTTGGAGGAAGGTAGCAAGAAACAATATTATAGGGTCGAGTGCGGGGATTTTGGCCATTATTAAACGCACCTTTTTCAATGGCTGTCAAGCTTTTTCCAGCAGCATACCTTCTGTCCATATTTTGCTGAAAGGCATTGTGCAAGGCAGCCTGTTCGATCATATTTTGTTGCAGGGCAGCATTCATGGAGGCATATTGTTGGGTCAGCCCTTCGAGTAGGGTCTTAAGATCATCCATCTTTGCTGCTATCTGGTTTCTTTCATTTGAGAATCGTCTTGCTCTGATACCAAGATGTTAGGAATTTTAATTATGACCGAGCCTTTCAAGTTCTTTAATTCAAGAAACGGGTTCTTCATGATGGAATTCAACACTCTAGCGCAGCGGACATAGAATTAGAGGAGAATTCGAGGTTAGGGAGAGAAGAGCCGAAGGGGAGGAGAGAAATACCACTAGATCATACCTAGCGGTCCAAGAAGGGGGAGGAGGGCCGAGAGATAACTTAAATACCAAGTTCCAAAATATTCAATTCATAACCCCAAAAAGTGGGGTGGGCATCACCATTTAAAGAGGTTGAAGTACCCAAGAGTCAGTTACAAATTTGTTATAACAACTTACAAAATAACAGAATTCGGTTTTAAAGAAATAAAAGAGAAGATAAAAGATGAATTAATAAACGGAAACATAAGCTGGCCCATATGGACACTTGGGCCGAGATTTTTTATGAGCAGCCCGTAACATAATTCCCCCCTTCGAGGTTCGTCGCCCTCGACGAAAAGAATGTGGACTAGTCAGCCTCTAATATGCATCTTCAACTTCAAAACTATTGCTTCGGTCGGGCTTCGGCACATTCAGCAAAGGTCGCAGCATAAGACCGTATTTTCACAAAAAACTTTCGGCAGAATCGCTTCAGTAGTGGAACTGGCCGTGTCCTTGCGGTCCTTTGCGCTGCCGGGTCGCTTGCCACTCCGCCCCTTTCTGGAATTTCTGTGCACCCAAGGTCGAGTTTTTCAGTGTTTAGAGCTGGCCTTGGTTGCTGCAATGTCCCCAGCGCCTGGTGCAAAAATAATTTCTTCCAACTTCGATTAAACTCCATACTTGGCTCAAAAATCCAGGCCAAGTCTTTTTCCCGAACCAGCATAACAGCAGCATCAAATGAACCATAGCTTCTAATTAGATCATTAGGAATATCTTCCAAAGTCATTGCAGCTAGTGAAACAGTTTGGCCTTCGGGCTTACTCTTTACTTGCATTTTGGCAGCAACAATATATTCATCTAGGGTCTTTTCCAGCTGGTTTCCATGCATCAAACTGGCCTGCGACCGAGGAATCCCTTTAAGGACCGTGGTTCTGTCTTGCTTATCATAGGATAGGGTCAGCTTTTCAAAGTCCCAAGAAGACGGGCCTAGAGTAATCAACCATTCAATTCCCAACACAATATCATAACCGTCCATGGAAATTACCTTCATTTCTGTTTGGTATTCATTGTCTTCCATCGACCACTTCAAGTCCTTGCAAACACTAGAACACAACACATTAGATCCATCAACCACTCTAACCGATTGTACCTGGGTCGCTATGCTTTTGTGGTCTATTTTCTCCAAAATCCTGCTATTGATAAAATTGTGGGTGCTGCCTGTATCGATCAAGATCACCACCGGCAGGTTCCCAACTTTGCCAAGAATCTGGAGCGTTTGGAAGGCTTTAGACCCGGTCAAGGCATGTAAGGATATGGCTGGTTCATCCCTTGAGTCGAGCAATGAAGGTAGATCATCCAAAACAGGTTCTTGATCAGGTTCTTGATCTTCTTGATTGGCCGAGACCATGAATAACTTGGATTTACACCTATGGTTTGGTTGCCATTTTTCATTGCAAGAATAGCATAGGCCTTTCTTTCGCTTTTCATCCATTGAGGCTGAGTCTAATTGTTTAACATGGCCCTGGTTTGCATTTGAAGAGGACCCATATGATGAATTCTTGAATTCAGTATTGGTGCTCGGCCCGGCTGTGTTGATATTGGATGGCGTGGGCAGCAATGATGCTTCAGCGCTGTACAAGTTACCACTGCTCATTAAGGACCGATATGTTGCTTCTTGGACTTTAGCCATGGCCATTGCTTCGTTTAAAGAATCTGGAAATCGCAACCTGATGCAGTTCGCAATCTCTTCCCTTAGACCGGACAAGTAACAATCAATGACGTAGTCCCTTGGCATATGTAATAACTTTTGAGAGATCGACATGTACCGGAGGTTATATTCTTGAACCGACCCAACCTGTTTTAAATTCATTAGCTGTCTCATTGGTGTATCATGTATAGATGGCCTGAGTTGAGTCATAAGGTCTCTTTTGAACACATCCCAAGATAAGGCTTCCATATGATTTCGGTTTTGAAGATATGACCCGTACCACATTCTTGTTTCTCCAGAAAAATGAATGGGGGCGATTTCTAATTTAGTGGCATCCTTAGTTTTGTCGACTCTGAAAAATTGCTCGGCAGAAATTAGCCAGCCCTCGACATCCGACCCATCAAACCGAGGAAAATCGACCTTGGTTAGCCGAGTAGGAGGAGCATAGTGTTGATCGCGGTTCTGGCCAGGGTGCGGGGGCCTAAATGGTGAAGGACCGTGGCAAGAATTATCATCATAGGGTCTGTGGCGGGGTTCTTGCACGTTTCCAGATGCCCCGCTTTCAAGGGCCGCCATTCTTTCTTCAGCAACATCAAATCTACGGTCTATGGCAGCTTGCATTGCTGCTGTTTGTTGGGATAAGTTTTCAATCAGGGCCTTGAGCGCATCCATTTCCGATTGCTGGCGAGTTTCTACCATGTTGAGAATCGGCCAGCTCTGATACCAAGAATGTTACGACTTGTTTCGTAAGGTGTGTTTTGGGTTCAAGAATCACGTTCTTGATCTATAAGACCGGTGAAATTCTACAATCAAAGGGCAGCGGAAGGTTTTCAATAGAGAATTTGGGGGGAGGGAATAGAAAAATCAAGGGTGCGAAGAGAAATACTGTTGGTCTATACCAAACAGTCCATAGTAAATAATAATAGATGAATATGGCAGAAGTTCATATCTTCATTATTCTATTCATGGGTCCTTGGGGAAGAAAGATCAGCCTTATATAGGTGATGTCTTGCCCCATAATATTCGGTTACAACAACTTTAAAAGAATAACAGAATTCGGTTTGTAAAATATAAAAAGAAAGCAAAACAAAATAATAAAACAACAAAACAGAAATCTGGCCCAAGTGCACACTAGGACCGAGACCGGGTGCCGAGAAAGGTTGCTGGAATTTATTCTAGGACCGAGGCCTTGATTTTAGACCCTAACAGCATGCCACAACCACACAATATCATACTTTTGAGCCAATAGACTTACCAGTGCTGCGAGATTCGGTTTCAATGCGTAAAGTCGATTATGTGTTCACTGAACTCAAGCGAGTATTTTTCGTGAGTGATCAGAGATGCAAAGTACCCCATTTTCGATGACGATCTTGCAGCCATTTTCATCAAGTTGACCAAGTGAGAGGAGATTACTCTTTAGGCTTGGGATATAGAACTCATCAGATAGAATCCGATGATAGTCAGTGACACATTCAATCATCACCATGCCCTATCTGCATATTTTACCACATAATTGTCGTCGAACCGTAGTTTACCCTTTAAACTTTGGCAAGCATTGTGAACACCTTCTTGTTACCTTTCATGTGACTACTAGCTCCGGTATTCAGGTACTACACGCCATTAGTGGTATCCTTGAGTATAACATTTTCTTCATTTAAAAATATCTCTTCTACATCATCGTCGGCTGATGTTGTGGAACATATATGTGCCATCAGTAGCATTGGACCTTCATCTTCCTTAGAATTTGCTTCTGCGAGATTCACTTGCTCTTGTTGCTCCCGATCTCGCTTCGCCTTACGACATTACTTGGCCCAATGACCAGGGATGTCATAGTACTTACAACTTCCTTTTTTTCATTCACAATTTTCACCTTTTTGTTACAGCTATTGAATGAGCCTTTGTCTTGTTCACGTTGTCGTTTCTGAGACTAACATTTTTCTTATGAGAGTAGTATTCGCTCACAAGAAGATTTAACATCATCGAGTTTTCCATGCTCCTCTACGATTATGAGTCGACCTGTGAGTTCCTTGATGGATAACATTTTCAGATCGACGAGTGACTCAATCGACATCTTCTTGAACCCACACGGAACACTATGAAGGAATTTGAGCATTGCCTTGTACTCAGACACTAGATCGCCCAACACCTCGAGCTCGTTGACAATCGCCATAAATCGAATCTCGAAAGCCTCCACCCCCTCGTCGTCTTTAAACGCGAGATTTTTAAACTTCATCTGTCGTGTATGAACTTTGGCTTCTTGGACACGTTCAACTCCGACCCGCATGATTTTTAGTGTGTCCCATGCATCCTTGATCGTCTTTTTGCTTCCAAGGGTTTGGATCAACTCCAACAGCACTGCCTGGAGAAGTAACGACATAGCCCGTGACTTTGAGAGGGGATATTAGATATATTATTTTTATTAGCACTTAAGGGTATTTTAGTCTATATAACTTAAGAGTATTTTAGTCTATTGTAATCACTAACTATATAAACTATTTCTTTACATTCATTTTATTTTATGCTTGCTATTAAGAAAATATAGTTTCCCTTTATCGATTCATACGTTTTATCATAAGAGTGGTAGTTGGTTTGCATCCCAGTAGACCTGAATCACTAATTAAATCAAGAATATATTTCCTTTGATCGCAAAAAAATGCCATCTTTTTGTTGTGCAATTTCAAGGCCAAGAAAAAACATTGAACTTTCAAGATCTTCTATAGGAAATTTTGAATAATAAAAAATTGTGTTTTGTAATTGATGAGATATCATTCCCAAATATTAAAATATCATCGACATATATCAATATGACCATAATTTTCTGATCATTATGTCTAATGTATATACAATGATCATGTTCAGATATTTTCAAATCAATAGTAATGAGAAATAAATATGGTTCTTTATACCATTATCTTGAAACATAATCTTGTTACAAACCTTACAAGTTTTTGTTTAATTTATAAACTTGATTGTTTGTACTTTCAAATAATGTTAAACTTTCAAAATTTCATATAGATATCTTCTTCTAAATTTCCATATAAAAAGACATTATTTATATCTATATGAATTAAAAACCATTTTTTAATGCTGTTATGGATAAAAAAATTGATGGAAATATATTACATCTTTTTTATTGTAATTTTTTTTAACTAATCTCACTTTACATCCTTTTGATTGTAAAAAATTGATGGAAATATATTACATCCTTTTGATGGTAAAAAATTGATGGAATTATAGATCTTGAGAATTTGCTTGATTCATTTGTGATTCATTTCTTTTTAATATTTGAACGCAAATTTGTCTAAATAAATAATTCATACGATAAAACTTTGATCTGAATTTATTACATAAGTATTAAAATTCACAAAAGTTCTCACACATAATTAAACGTTATTATTTATATAAATGATTAATTATTTTAGAAATTTATAAACTTGAGAGTTCATATGAGTTTATTTTGAAAGAATATTATTTATATAATATTATTATTTATGTATTTAATAAAAAATTAAATTAATATAATTTATAATAAATAAATAATACTAAAAAATTATAATTACAAAATTAATTATAAGAGTTCAACTAATATTTGTTTGAATTTATAAAAATAAGTTCACTTTATTTATGTAAAATTATAAAAATATAAAATTTAATTAAATTATAAATTCGTAAAATTTAAATTATAAATTTAAAATAATAAGATTTTTTTTTTGTTTAAAAGTTTAAATAAATCAAACTTTAATAAAATTTGAGATTTTAATAGTATTCCTTTCATCTTCCTTTAAGTTGAACTCTACTACTATTTAAAGATTGGTAGTATTTAAAGATTGTAGGTTACAATACATATTCTTGAAAATATAGTTTTTCAAGAAAAAAAATATATTGATATTGATGACCATATATTTAGAAATTTGTATATGGGTTATTTTATCAAACTTACACATATTTCCAACTAAACCAAATTAAAGATATTTTTTAACTTTTAATTTTTCAGTATTTGAATATCTTAGACTTAAACATTTTCTTTAAAATGACATCCCTCTTTTAGTGTATATTTTTTTATATAGTTAATTCGATTATACTAAATTTTGTTATTTTTTGAAAATTTAAATTGAATTTAAATAATTTTGAAAAATAGGATGACATATTTTTGCTAGCTATAGGTATTTCCAAATTTTCATGTAATTCTTCCCTAAATTCCATCTAATAATAATAACAGAAAATAGTCTTCCGGTTTCTTGCTCTATTCTCTCAACTTCTTCTTTTTTTCAAAGAGGATCTATTTAGAAAATAATTTATTATAAATTTTATCAACTATAATAAAATAGAATAGAAAGAGGTTTTATACTTTTGGTTGTTTCCTAAATTCCATTTAATTGGTTCCTAAATATTTTAAATTTTTACTTATCGAAGTTTTTGAGATGCATGGATCCAAGCTTTACAGTCTTATACAGAATTTTTGGAAAATCGGAAGCTTTGAGCTTCAATTACGGATTAAAATAATCTACACCAATTTATTTTATAAAATAATCTACACCAATTTATATATTTCAAAAGTAATAATTCTTTTTTTCAAACACATAACCCCAAATTCTTTTGTTATACCATTATATAAAATTTATATATTAAAATAATGAAAATTAGGAATTACTTACCGCTAGTGTTAGTCCTTTGTATTTCACTCGATACAAATATGTTATAAAGAAAAACATAAATTAACTTGTATTTTCCATTAATTATTTTAAGAACGTTGGTTGTGTTTCCCCTTCAGAGTGTGACATACTGTCCACAAATCTACAAAACCAATTTAACTAAATAAGTAGAATTTGTCGTATAACGGACTCGAATCCAGGACCTCGGAGAGACTGGGGACCTGAGGTATCCACCTCTTTTGTCCCTAGGTTAGAAGTGGAGATCTGTCCACCATTGTTTTTAACAAATATATCAAATATTATATAATTTTTTTTTAAAAAAAAGACATAAAAATTATGACTCAGAGAAAGTTTTGTAACTTCTCAATCAATTTATGAGAATTGAGCATCATTACCAATTTTTAAGCTAAGTGATTATTGCTTAACAAAGAAGAATATAGATAATTTAGAAATGATCACTTATGAATTAGTTATAAGGCTTGACATATTATAGAAACTATTAGTCTAAACCTTTCCCTTTCCCAACTCCTTTTGTTCTGTCCACCGATGGATTGTAAATTTGTAGGCGGTGGTTTAGATAATAAAAGAAAATTATTTTTTATTTTATATAATATTGAAATTTTGTATAATATTTAATACATTTATCCTAATTAGGTGTTTGAGATATTTTATCAATAATTTTAGTTATATATGTTATTGTCTTAATATATTAAATTTTAATATAAGAATGTATTCACAATTTTTATTTTTAAAACTAATTTAATTAAATTAAATTAAATTAAATATATTATTTAATAACAAATAAAAAAGTTTAATTAAACAAAATTTGGTATCAATTTAAAATAATGTTTTTTGAATTCATACAAATAAACAATAAATTGATAGAAAAATAAGAATAATAAAAATGTTAAATGTTAAATAAATAAAATAGAACTTAATAAATTAGAAATAATATTAAATCTAAATTTTCATAACTAATACTTATTTGAAAAACACACAAAATACAAAAATAACACATTTCATGATGTAAATGTTAAGGAAAATTATATATATATATATATATATATATATATATATATATATATATATATATATATATATATATATATATATATATATATATATATATATATATATAAAACAAACTAATCAGGCTCGTGACCTGAAATCAATAATGAAAAAACGAATTCAGTTTTGGTTTGGTTTTCGAATTGAAACACAAACTTATTGACTCAAATTAACAAGCTTGTAAATCCTCACAAAATCTTCTATGTCTTTTAATGCAATCTCTAGTCCATAAGAAGAATAAAAGAAGTGGATGAGACTTTAAAGAGCCTGATAAAACAATTTATCCTTGAGAGTCTTACTTTCGTTCAATATTTTCATTCGTTCTCAAATTTACTTATGTAAAAAATGATCGAGCATTAAGAGTTAAAACAGAAAGTTTAGAGGGAAAAATTACTAGGAAATGGGTTTTCATTCACTGTTTAATGTCGTGCAGATAATAATTGGACTACGAGCTTCAATTGGACTATGAGCTGTAGGACTTCTTTATACATAAAAAAAACTAAATACAGAGAAAAATAACTGAAAATTGTTTTTTCATTCAATAAAGTATGTTAAATACAGACCAAATAATACTATGTTAGATATCTTTCCTCCCCATATGAACAATAGAAGAAGCTAATGAAAATGTGATTTTGCAATGATTCGGAAAATTATTTAATGTGATTATATATTAACTTTGTAATATAAATGGTTTGTCTAATTGCAAAGCCTCAAAGGCCTTTAAAACCTTCCTCACTTTCAAACATATATTCCAAAAAGAATTGCGCCACTCTCTAGTAATATCTTTGCTGCATCAAGTTGATCGACGAGACAAGCATAGTAGAGTGTAACCGAGTCCCACTGGTCCCTCACATTGTTATTTATGCAAGATTCGAGAAGATAGTTTAGACAGTCTACATCACGACACGTGCACTCTCAAAGACGTCACCCAATGTGACTGTAGAAATCAGTCACAGATTGATAACAAACTAAAGACAATCTCTCAAAGCTAGAAATCGCTAAAGAATATGCTTATAGAGAAATATAGATTTTTTTTATTAGTAACTGCTCTCATCCTCTTACATTGGGGGTATTATACCCGATCTATTGGGTTGAAACACAAGAAATAATAAATCAACCCTTATACTTTTGGGTTGAGTCTAGTATATATACATATTTACTTTAATTACTGTATAAACTATAACTTGTAAAATAATAATTGAACTATTTATCTACAAAGTTTATAAAGCACATAAATTACTCTAAAATTAAAGTATAATTATAAATGAACACTTATCTTAATACTCCCTCTCAGAAGGAAGAGATATGACAAAGAGCTTTAAATTGTGGCCTATCGAGTCTTTTGTGAAAATATCTGCAAGTTATTTCTTAATAGAAATATGTTCAAGTTTAATGAATTTAGCTAAAACTTGATTTCTTACAATGTCTCAATCAATATCAATGTGTTTGGTCCTTTAAGAAAAACTGAATTTTTATATACAGGAATTGCTACTTGGTTATCATTTCATAACAATAGGTAATGTGGTGTTGATTTTCAAAATTTTGATTGTGTTTTATAAGATCTAGGCCTAACCTATTTATAATTACAATATTAAAATATAATCTAATCAAATAAAGTATAATAAACTCTACATTGTTAATTAGAGTTTATTGGATTTTCTTTTTGGTTTTGGGCATGGGCCTAACCAAAGTTATTTAAGTTTATTACCTGAATGTTTACCCTATATATATATGTGATTATTAAGGGTTTACATTGTTAAGACATAATTCTAAAGAGATAAAGTGTGAGGAAAAAACTATGTATTCATTCTTCTTCTTCATAGTGAAATCTGGTGGTGGGTGAAGTGGACGTAGCTCAATTTGAGTGAACCACTATAAATATGTGTCTTCTTTCTTGCATTTTTACAGATTGTTTCAAGCTGGTCGGATTTGGGAGATACAAATCCTAACAACTGGTATCAGAGCAGCTAAGCTAGATCTGAGCATTGGAAATGATGGCAAGTGAGAATAGTATAAGAAATGGGATTGGAAGATTTGATGGGACAGATTATGCCTTTTGGAGAATGCAGATTGAAGATTATCTCTATGGAAAGAAGCTTCATGTTCCTTTGAGTGAGAAACCAGAGAAGATGAATGAAGTTGAATGGAAACTCCTTGATAGACAGGTTTTGGGAGTTGTCCGATTGACGCTAGCCAAGACGGTTGCTCATAATGTAGCAAAGGAGAAGACCACCATGGGTCTGATGAAAGTTCTTTCTGATATGTATGAAAAATTATCTGCTAACAACAAGGTACACTTAGTGAAAAGACTCTTTTACTTAAGAATGGTTGATGGTACTTCTGTCACTACTCATTTGAATGAATTAAATACAATTGTGAATCAATTTCTATCTGTTGAGATTGATTTTGGGGATGAAGTTTGTGTCTTGATTTTGTTAGCATCTCTACCAAATAGCTGAGAACCTATGAGGGCAGCAATTAGTAATTCAGTTGGAAATGCTAAACTGAAATTTGTTGAAGTTAGAGATCGTATTCTTCCTGAAGAGGTTCATAAAATTGATTCAGATGAAACGTTCAAAAGTTCTACTCTGAACGTGGAAAACAGGGACAGAGGTAATAATAGAAATTTCAACCGAGGTAAGAGCAGGTCTATGTCGAGGAGCAAGAGGAGTCAGTCCAAGTGTGGGCGGATATTTGAGTGTTGGAATTGTGGTAAACATGGTCATTTAAAGAGGAACTACAAAGCACCGAAGAAAAATGGTGATGATAAAAATAATGCAGCCAACGTTGTTACAAAATCTGTCACTAATGTGTTACTTCTGTCTATTGATAGCCCGATAGATTCATGGGTTTTGGACTCAGGAGCGCCTTTCCACACCACTGCTCACAAAAAATTAATGGAGAATTATGTGGCTGGAAACTGTGGGAAAGTTTATCTCGCATATGGTGAGCCACTGGATATTGTTGGCATGGGGGACATCAAATTAAAGATGACAAATGGTTCTGTTTGGAAGATTAATAAGATGAGACACATTCCAAGTTTAATGCGCAATCTGATTTCTGTTACACAACTTGATGAAGAAGGTCATAATTTTAGTTGTGGAAATGGTGCGTGGAAGGTGACTAAAGGAGCAATTGTTGTTGCTCGAGGTCACAAAACTGGAACGTTATACACGACTTCAACTTGTAGAGAAACAGTTTCTGATGTAGTTGATGACTCGAAGAATAATGAGTTGTGGCATTGCAGGTTGGACAATTTGAGCGAAAAATGGATGGAAATTCTTTTGAAGAATGGACAGATTCCAGAACTGAAGTCTATTGAACATCATTTATGTGAAAACTGCATTCTTGGAAAATAGAAACGGGTAAATTTCTTAAAGATTGAGAAGAAGCTCAAGAAAGAAAGGCTAGAGTTAGTACACACTGATGTATGAGTGTTAGATAAAATTAGACCGGTTCACAGAACTTAACATAAACCTTCCATGCAGGAACAAGGAACCGGACCGGTCAAACAAATGAACCGGCTAAGAAGATTAACCGGTCAAGTTATTAAACCAACCTGGAACACTTGGAACATGACCGCACAAAGAAAGGATCGGCCAAAGCTAAAAACCGGAAACATCAGACAGCCGATCAGCCACAAAGCAAAGGAATAACCTGAAGCTGTCCGGTTAAACCAACCACACTGGAAGCCATTCGGTCAAGCCAAAATGACCGACAAGTACAAGAATACAATTTGGGTATCTGTTGAGAATGATACCAAAGGAACAGACTGAACACTTCCATATCTATACAAGTCTGAGGAAAGTCTGCAGGCTGTAGAAGACAGTCCTACAGGATCTTTCCACTTCGGGATAAGTCAGAAAGGAGATCTTCCAAGTACAGACAACTGTTTAACAGACAGTCTCCATATTGAGTAAAAGACAAACCTAGCAGGTTTTTCTTACACACCGGAAGAACAGACTGACAAGTCTGTGAGATTGACCGCAGAATCTGAATCACTGAACCTCTGCTCAGCCAATCAGATTCAAGAAAGTGAAATATGACCGTTGGCATATTTCACCTATAAAAGGAGCAGTTAAAGAAGAGTAAATGGGCGACATAAGTGGGATAACAAGAGATTCTGAGAGGGACACACATCGAGACACGAGCAATACAGCGAGCATTTAATTTACAAGTGAAAAACAGTGTGTTCTATCTCTAGAGAAAGCCTAAGTGCTAAAGTTGAAGTGTGTAGTTTACAATTTCGGTATAAATTGTAAGAGTGTTATCGAGCAGGAAATAAGTCTCGATCGGATTGTACTTGTATTCCTTAGTGAATATCCTTCTCGCGGTTTCGAGAGGAAGAGGTGACGTAGGAGCTTTATCTCCGAACATCCATAAAATCTGTCTTGTTACTTACTTTCTGCCGGTTCCATTTTCTAACCGATTGACACCGCTCTAACCTATTTGACTCTATTCAAACCGAACCGCCAGGTTACAAATACCAACCCATTAATTTTTTTTCAAACCTTCATCATCCGAAACCGGTTCTGCCTATTATACAAGTGTGTTGCTTCAACCTGAAACAAACATCTTCCGCGCTTGAACCTAGTTCAAGGGTTTGTGACAGTTTGTGTAGTATTGAAACCCCGGTGTTAATCTCTAACCGGATTAACCACCACCCTTTGAGTGAGACGCGCTAACCGGTCCAACCCCCGGTCCTCCAGCGGCGACCTAGATCCTAACAATGGGGACCTGCATCTGTTTCTTCTATTGGCGGATCACAATACTACGTGACGTTTATAGATGATTCGACAAGAAATGTATGGGTATATTTTATGAAGAACAAGTCTGAAGTATTTGTTATTTTCAAGAAATGGAAGGCTTTGGTTGAAAATGAAACAAATTAGAAAGTTAAGTGTTGAGATCCGACAACGGAGGTGAATATATCAATTAAGATTTCAAAGAGTATTGTGTTGTGAATGAGATCAGTATGGTGAAGATTGTTCCCCGAATGCCTCAAGAGAATGGAGTAGCTAAACGAATGAATCGAACATTGAACGAGCGTGCTAGAAGCATGAGATTGCATGCAGGGCTGCCTAAAACCTTCTAGGCATAAGCTATCAATACTGCTGCCTATTTGGTAAATAGGGGACTCTCTGTTCCTCTTGAATTCAGAATTCCTGAAGAAGTCTAGAGCAATAAAAAGGTAAACATTTTTTATTTGAAAGTGTTTGGTTGTTTATCATATGTTCATATTAACGAATGTGATAGGAGCAAGCTTGATCCAAAATCTAATAAATGTTTTTTCATTGGTTATGGTGATATCGAGTTTGATTATTGTTTTTAGGATAATCAAAATTGGAAGATCATTCATAGCAGAAATGTTATCTTCAATAAACAGGTTCTCTACAAAGATTGTGTTGGGAAGACATCAGATGGTGATTCCAAGTTGGAAGAGACTGGTACAGTCGATTTGAGAGAATTTTCAGCTGGATATATACCGACTGTCATAGAAGAACAATGTGTTGTTGAAGATAAAATTGTTGAGAACGTGACCCTAGAGGTAAATCAGCAAATACCGGTTATATAGTTAAGAAGATCGTCATGGAATTGAAAACTAGTTGAGATGTGGTCTCCATCTCTGAACTATATCTTGTTGACAGATAGAGGTGAACCTGAATGTTATGAGGAAACAATAAAATCTGATGAATCGATTAAGTGGGAGTCTGCTATGAAAGATGAGATGGACTCTTTGGCGTTGAATCAAACTTGGGAGCTCACTGAGCTACCAAAAGGAAAGAAAGCACTTCACAACAAATGGATCTTCAGGATTAAAGAAGATCATGATAAAACCATGAGGTACAAGACAAGGTTGGTTTAAAAGGATTTCAACAGAAAGAAGGTATTGACCACAATGAGATCTTCTCTCCAGTAGTTAAATTGATGACAATCAGAACTATTTTAAGTTTGGCTGTGAAAGAAGACCTTCATCTTCAACAAATGGATTTCAAAACTGCTTTTCTTCATGGTGATTTAGATGAAGAGATTTATATGCGACAACCAGAAGGATTTGAAATCAAAGGAAAAGATGAGCTTGTGTGTAAGCTTCAGAAGAGTCTGTATGGTTTGAAACAGGATCCAAGGAAATGGTACAAGAAGTTCGATAGCTTCATGAAAAGTAACAATTTTTTGAGGTGTGAAGTTGATCATTGTTGTTATACCAAAAGGTTTGATAAATCGTACATTATTCTTCTTCTCTACGTTGATGACATGTTGATTGTTGGAGCAAGCTTGTATGAGATTAATAAGTTAAAGAAAGAGGTGTCTGAAAAGTTTGCAATGAAGGATTTGGGTGCTGCAAAACAAATCATTGGGATGAGAATTTTCAGGGATGAAGAGGTTCTCAAGCTTTCATAAGAAGAATATGTGAAGAAAGTTCTTAGCAGGTTTAACTTTTATGATGCAAAACCAGTTACTACCCCTTTAACTAGTCACTTCAGACTATCTAAAGATCAGTCGCCTTCAACAGAGGAGGAGAAAAATTACATGGCAACTGTTCTGTATGCATCTTCCATTGGTTGTATTATGTATGCGATGGTTTGCACAAGACCAAACATAGCACATGTAGTGGGTGTTGTTAGCAGGTTCATGAGCAACCCGGTTAGAGAACATTGGGAAGCAGTAAAGTGGATACTACAATACTTAAGAGGAAGTATGAGTCTCGCTTTGTATTTTCGAAAGTCTAATATGGGTTTGAAAGAATATGTTGATGTTGACAATGGTGGTGATGTTGATAGTAGAAAGAGTATAATAGGATACATTTATACTCTGAGAGGTACTGCAATCAGTTGGGATTCAAAATTGTAGAAGATTGTTGCTCTTCCTAGTTGTGAGGTAGAGTATGTTGCTGTGATAGAGGCTGCTAAAGAGATGATGTGGTTACAACCCTTTTTGCGAGAATTGGGTCAAGACTATGAGAGAAGTGTGTTGCGATGCGATAGTAAGAGTGCCATTCATTTGTCAAAGAATCATGTGTATCATGGCAGGACGAAGCATATACAAGTCCGTTATCATTTCATCCGATCAGCTTTAGAAAATGGAGTAATAGCTCTTAAAAAGATTCTCGGGAGTGAGAATCCAACTAATATGTTGACGAAAGCTGTGACAAATGAAAATTTGAAGTTGTGTGCAACTTCAGTTGGTCTTCTTCATTGAAGCTGTGACACCGAATGGAAAACCACTACCGATCGAGAGATGATGAAGTTAGTCTCCAAGTGGGAGATTGTTGAGTTATGGAGCCTACACTTATAATAAACTCTACATTGTTAATTAAAGTTTATTGGATTTTCTTTTTGCTTTTGGGCTTGGGCCTGACCAAAGTTATTTAGGTTTATTACCTGAATGTTACCCTATAAATATGTAATTATTAAGGGTTTACATTGTTAAGACATAATTCTAGAGAGATAAAGTGTGAGGCAAAAACTCTGTATTTCTTCTTCTTCTTCATAATGAAATCTGGTGGTGGCTGAAGTGGACGTAGTTCAATTTGAGTGAACCACTATAAATCTGTGTCTTCTTGTGTTCTTCTTTCTTGCATTTTTACAGATTGTTTCAAGCTGGTCGGATTTGAGAGATACAAATCCTAACAGATTTGGTGTTTGAGTCTGCAATCGTCAATGGTATTTTTCGTTTTTGTTTCCTTTTGTTGTTGCAGAAATAAAAAGTATATTGAAAAGAGAAAAAATTTTGATTGTGTTTTATAAGATCTAGGCATAACCTATTTATAATTACAATATTGAAATATAATCTAATCAAATAAAGTAAAATAAGGGAATGTTCTTAGAATATTCCCAAAATATGCTTTAGCATATTTTCTAAGATAAAATCATTGGGTTGATATTATTTAGGGCCTGATTTATTGCGCTTAACGAGATTATCCAACAAATCACCCCCTTAATCTCATTATACCGCTTCAACTTGCTTGACACCGAGCTTTAAATACATCTCAACGAACTTGTCTCTCTTTAACACATTTGTTAGGATATCAACTAGTTGGCCATTAGTGCCAACGTGGTCAATGTCCATCTTGCTTGCATCAATGCACTCTTGGATATAATGAAAATTTGAGTCTATATGTTTACTCCTCTCATGATGAACTGGATTCTTATAGAGAGTAATGAATGACTTGTTATCAACCAATAATTTGAATTTCAATTCTTTACACCCAACTAGCTCGCCGATAAAACGACTAAGTAAGACACCTTGACATGTTGTTGTTGTCGCTGCGATGCACTCGACCTTGCATGAAGATAAAGAAACAATCTTCTACTTATGCAAAGTCCAAGTCAAAATTATTCTTCCGATAAAAAAACTATTCCGGAGGTTCTTTTGTAGTCGTCAATATTGCCAGCGAGATCAATATCAATGTAGCCTACTAATGTAGCTTCACCTCCTCCCGACTTATAACAGTACCCATAACCCAGCATACCTCGTACGTATCGAAGTATCTACTTAATCGCAGCCTAATATTGAAAACTTGGCGCCTCCATGTATCGACTAACTATGCCCATAGCGTGAGAAATATCAGGCCATGTGTTTACTAGGTAGCAAAGATATCAGTTACACTCTGATATCTTATTGCATCCACAACCGTACTCCCGTTATTCTTTCTGAGATGGAATCGATGCTCCATTAGACTATGACACGGGTTATAGTCACACATGCCAGATTTCTCCAAAATCTTTGCAACATATGCCTTTTGACACAATGTAATTTCACCGTCGTTTTGACATACTTTGATCCCCAAATAGTAACTTAGAAGACCAGGGTCGCTCATTTTAAATATTTCTTACATATGTGTCTTGAACTTGATGATCTTGTACACTTGTGTACTTAAAAATCAAGTCATCCACATAGAAATCCACCAACAATAAAGATTAAGCATCTCCTCTTCTATAGACAACATACTCAAGAGAGTTTCTTGTGAAACATAGTGAAGTAAGGGAGACATCCAATTTTGAGTACCATGGTCGTGGTGTTTTTCCGAGCCCGAATAATGCCTTGCGCAACTTAAGAACCTTACGTTCGTTCTTGGAATCGATAAACCCAAGTAGTTGTTCTACCTAGACCTCCTCTACGAGATCACTATTCAAGAATGATGACTTCATGTCCATGTGGTGTACTTGTCACTTTTTTTGTGAAATGAGTGTGAGTAACATATGTACTGTCTCCATTCTTTCTACTAGAGCAAAACTTTCCTCGGAATTCACCCCTTGTCACTACACATATCCTTTTGCAATGAGTCTCGCCTTGTGCTTCGCGATATTGTCGTCGGAATCCTTTAAATTTGAACACCCATTTGAGCTCGATGGCTCGATGACCAGTTGGAAGTGACACAAGCTCATACGTCTTGTTCTCAAGAATTGACTTCATCTCTTCCTCAATGGCATCCTTCCAAGACACATTTGCAGATGCCTTGTCCACATTGTTAGGCTCCTCAACCGCAAAAAAACAAAGTCCACTTACTTCGTCATTAACAACCTCATCAATAGGATTGTATATGTCTTCAACCCATCAATAACGTCAAGGTTCCGAGTCGGTGTAGGCGTCATCTTGTGTTGGCGGTGTGGTCCACTAGTTTTTCCTCAGACTAGGCACAAACATTTGTGGCTTTGATTCCAATGCACTAGATTTAGGCGTCAAAACACTAGTGTCTATGGGATAGACCATAGTGAATATAGTTTGTGTTGTTTCCATCTCCATGCTATCAGTTATCTCCCAATTCTAGACACGATGTTCCTCAAAAACAATGTCTTTGGTCATGTATAAATGCTTCCTTGTTGGATCATACACCTGATAGGCTTTTGCTCCCTCTTCGTATCCCACTAGTACCCCCAGCGTCGAGCGATCCACGAGCTTGTGAATGCTCGGACCGAGATTCTTCACATGTTCTACACAACTGAAAGTCCTCAAATGGTGTACGTTAGGCTTCCTCTTGTTCCAAATCTCGTAAGGCGTCATGCCTTCAACACTCTTTGTTGGTGCACAATTTAAGAGATATACAATCGTCTTTACTGCCTCTCCCTATAATATACCCGGTACTTTCATTGACTTCATAAGACAAATTCTCATCTCTATTATTGTCTAGTTATGCTTCTCTACGGCGCTATTTTGTTTTGGTGACTAGGACGTCGTAGTGTTGTGTTTAATGGCGTTCTCCTCTCAAAATTCTATGAATGCACCAGAATTGAACTCGCCTCCTCGGTCGGATCAGAATGCGAGAAATTTGAACTTGCGTTCTACCTCTACTACTACTTTGATCTTCTTGAAATAGCGCAATGCTTCGTCCTTCGTTTTGAGCACTTCAAGCAACATATATCGATTAAAGTCATCGACTACAAGCAAAAAATACCGTTTCCATCCTCCGGTTGCTAGTGTGATCGGGCTACACAGATCGATGTGAACTAACTCTAACAGGCGTTGTGCTCAAAATGTAGTGGTTTGTGAAAATGGAGTGTTATGTTGTTTTCTGAGTGCACAACCATCACAAACTTCTCTATGTGCTCGATTTTTGGAATACCACGTAACCCCTTGAGCTAGAGTTTTCGAAGAGCATTGAAATGCAAATGAACGTAGTGTGCATGCCACAACCACACAATATCATCCTTTTGAGCCAATAGACTTACCAGTGCTGCGAGATTCGATTTCAATGCGTAAAGTCGATTATGTTTTCACTGAACTCAAGCGAGTATTTTTCGTGAGTGATCATAGATGCAAAGTACCCCATTTTCGATGACAATCTTGTAGTCATTTTCGTCAAGTTGACCAAGTGAGAGGAGATTACTCTTTAGGCTTGGGATATAAAACTCATCAGATAGAATCCGATGATAGTCAGTGACACATTCAATCATCACCATGCCCTATATGCATATTTTACCACATAATTGTCGTCGAACCGTACTTTACCCTTTAAAATTTTGGCAAGCATTGTGAACACCTTCTTGTTACCTGTCATGTGACTACTAGCTCCGGTATTCAGGTACTACACGCCATTAGTGGTATCCTTGAGTACAACATTTTCTTCATTTAAAAATATCTCTTCTACATCGTCGTCGGCTGATGTTGTGGAACATATATGTGCCATCAGTAGCATTGGACCTTCATCTTCCTTAGAATTTGCTTCTGCGAGATTCGCTTGCTCTTGGTGCTCCCGATCTCGCTTCGCCTTACGACATTACTTGGCCCAATTACCAGGGATTCCATAGTACTTACAACTTCCCTTTTTTTATTCACAGTTTTCACCTTTTTGTTACAGCTATTGAATGAGCCTTTGTCTTGTTTACGTTGTCGTTTCTGAGACCGATATTTTTCTTATGTGAGTAGTAGTCGCTCACTAGAAGATTTAACATCATCGAGTTTTCCATGCTCCTCTACGAGTATGAGCCGACCTGTGAGTTCTTTGATGGATAACATTTTCAGATCGAGTAGTGACTCAATCGACATCTTCTAGTGAGTAGTAGCCGCTCACTAGAAGATTTAACATCATCGAGTTTTCCATGCTCCTCTACGAGTATGAGCCGACCTATGAGTTCCTTGATGGATAACATTTTCAGATCGAGTAGTGACTCAATCGACATCTTCTTGTACCCACACGGAACACTATGAAGGAATTTGAGCATTGCCTTGTACTCGGACACTAGATCGTCCAACACCTCGATCTCGTTGACAATCGCCACAAATCGAAACTCGAAAGCCTCCACCCCCTCGTCGTCTTTAAACGCGAGATTTTCAAACTTCATCTGTCGTGTATGCACTTTGGCTTCTTGGACACGTTCAACTCCGACCCGCATGATTTTTAGTGTGTTCCATGCATCCTTGATCGTCTTTTTACTTCCAAGGGTTTGGATCAACTCCAACAGCACTGCCCGGAGAAGTAACGACATGGCCCGTGACTTTGAGAGGGGATATTAGATATATTATTTTTAATAGCACTTAAGGGTATTTTAGTCTATTAACACTTGAGAGTATTTTAGTCTATTGTAATGACTAACTATATAAACTATTTCTTTACATTCATTTTATTTTATGCTTGCTAATAAGAAAACATAGTTTCCCTTTATCGATTCATACGTTTTATCATAAGAGTGGTAGTTGGTTTGCATCCCAATAGACCTGATTCACTAATTAAATCAAGAATATATTTCCTTTGATTGCCAAAAAAAATGCCATCTTTTTGTTGTGCAATTTCAAGGCCAAGAAAAAACATTGAACTTTTCAGATCTTTTATAGGAAATTTTGAATAATAAAAAATTGTGTTTTGTAATTGATGAGATATCATTCCCAAATATTAAAATATCATCTACATATACCAATATGATAATAATTTTGTGATCATTATGTCTAATGTATATAGAATGATCATGTTCAGATGTTTTCAAATCAATAGTAATGAGAAATAAATATGGTTCTTTATACCATTATCTTGAAACATAATCTTATTACAAACCTTACAAGGTTTTGTTTAATTTATAAACTTGATTGTTTGTACTTTGAAATAATGTTAAACTTTCAAATTTTCATATGGATATCTTCTTCTAAATTTCCATATAAAAAGACATTATTGATATCTATATGAATTAAAAACCATTTTTTAATGCTGTTATGGATAAAAAAAATTGATGGAAATATATTACATCTTTTTTATTGTAATTTTTTTTTAACTAATCTCACTTTACATCCTTTTGATTGTAAAAAATTGATGGAAATATATTACATCCTTTTGATGGTAAAAAATTGATGGAATTATATATCTTGAGAATTTTCTTGATTCATTTGTGATTCATTTTTTTTTTAATATTTGAACGCAAATTTGTCTAAATAAATAATTCATACGATAAAACTTTGATCTGAATTTATTACATAAGTATTAAAATTCACAAAAGTTCTCACACATAATTAAACGTTATTATTTATATAAATGATTAATTATTTTAGAAATTTATAAACTTGAGAGTTCATATGAGTTTATTTTGAAAGAATATTATTTATATAATATTATTATTTATGTATTTAATAAAAAATTAAATTAATATAATTTATAATAAATAAATAATACTAAAAAATTATAATTACAAAATTAGTTATAAGAGTTCAACTAATATTTGTTTGAATTTATAAAAATAAGTTCACTTTATTTATGTAAAATTATAAAAATATAAAATTAAAATAAATTATAAATTCCTAAAATTTAAATTATAAATTTAAAACAATAAGATTTTTTTTTTTTTTTTGTTTAAAAGTTTAAATAAAACAAACTTTAATAAAAT
Organism: Impatiens glandulifera; assembly: GCF_907164915.1. NCBI lineage: Eukaryota > Viridiplantae > Streptophyta > Magnoliopsida > Ericales > Balsaminaceae > Impatiens > Impatiens glandulifera. Next base: position 91,593,448 of record NC_061862.1, read on the forward strand.
TTGAGATTTTAATAGTATTCCTTTCATCTTCCTTTAAGTTGACCTCTACTACTATTTAAAGATTGTAGGTTACAATACATATTCTTGAAAATATAGTTTTTCAAGAAAAAAAAATATATTGATATTGATGACCATATATATATTTAGAAATTTGTATATGGGTTATTTTATCAAACTTACACATATTTCCAACTAGAACCAAATTAAAGATATTTTTTTAACTTTTAATTTTTCAGTATTTGAATATCTTAGACTTAAACATTTTCTTTAAAATGACATCCCTCTTTTAGTTTATATTTTTTTATATAGTTAATTCGATTATACTAAATTTTGTTATTTTTTGAAAATTTAAATTGAATTTAAATAATTTTGAAAAATAGGATGACATATTTATATTTTTGCTAGCTATAGGTATTTCCAAATTTTCATGTAATTCTTCCCTAAATTCCATCTAAATAATAACAGAAAATAGTCTTCCGGTTTCTTGCTCTATTCTCTCAACTTCTTCTTTTTTCAAACAGGATCTATTTAGAAAATAATTTTTTATAAATTTTATCAACTATTTAAATAGTTGAATAGAATAGAAGGAGGTTTTATATTTTTGGTTGTTTCCTAAACTCCATTTAATTGGTTCTTAAATATTTCAAATTTTTACTTATCAAAGTTTTTGAGATGTATGGATCCAATCTTTAGAGTCTTATGCAGAATTTTTGAAAAATTGGAAGCTTTGAGCTTCAATTACAGATTATCGAAAATATTTGATTCAGAGTTTAAGACGTTATCTTTTGCCTTCGAAAGTGTTGAGGGAGGCTATTTATAGCATTCCTGAGTCAGTGGAGGCTTTAAGTGCATATAATCAGCTAAAAATCATTAATGGTATTTTGGCTGTTTTGGGATCAACTTGGTGATATAGGCACTGATTGTGCCTATAGATGTAAGGGAAATGAACATCGTGGTAAGGTAATCATTACACATTTTGAAGGGAGTTAATCCATTCAGAAATGACAAAAAATATCTTTGAAAAATTAAATATGGTTACGGATGGTTAATTTCGGCTACACAAGATTACAAATATATATTTTTCGGCTACACAAGATTACAAATATATATTTTTCGGCTATAAAAGATTACAAATATATATATTTTTAATTAAATCCTTAAAAGTTTGTTTGAAATTAATTTTTCTTTCACCCTTTAGGATTTAATTTTGATCTTTTTTAAATACACAAAATATTAAAATAAATATGACAAATATTTTATCAATTTATTTAATTTTAATTTTGTATATTATAAGGTTAAAAAAATAATTTTTGGAGATAAAATGGGTACCATATTTAATTCTAAATTATTTATTTTTGATCCCCTGAATTTTATCAAATAATTTTAAGATAGAATGAGTATAAAATTTATCCTAAATAAATTTATTTTTTTGTTTTGATCTTTACCCTTAATTAATTTTATTAAACCATCAACCCACATCGAACTCATTCTATTCTTTAAGGAAGAGATCGACCATCCCATGTTCTTTTACTATTATCCTAATGATTAATCTTAATTAATTGTTTTAATTGGGTTTTTAGTCATTGGATTAATTATTTCAATTTTATTTATATGAAAATAAATTAAAATAATTATTTTAATATTATAAATTGGGGCTTAAATTTTTAGCTTATAATGATAAATAAAATTTTAAATGTTTAATGCAAAGTTTAAAATATATTTGATTAAATAGAAGAAAAAAATACAATTTTAATAAGTTTAATGCAAATTTAATTAAAATATGTTAAATGCAAAATATGTTTATATGAATTAATAATAAATATAAGTTTATTTCGAAAATTAAAATATTTTATAAATATTATAAGAATATTAATAAAATAAAAAATATTATTAATTTAAGAAATATTTAAGTAAAAAATTAAATAATATTTTAACAATTAAAATTTAAACCAAATTTATATTTTGTTATAGAGAAATTATATAAGTATAATAAAATATAAGTATATTAAAATAATAATAATTAAAGTATAGTTTGATTTAAATTAAATTATATTTGATTAAATATAAAATAATGCAAAATAATATTTAATAAGCTTAGTGCAAATTGAAATTTAATGAAAATATGTTTAATAATAATTTTAATTTTATATAATTGAATAGAAAAAATATAAGTTTAATGTAAGTAATAAGTGTGTTTATTAATTAACGATAAATATAAGTTTATTACAAAGTTTAAAATTATTTATAAATATTATAGGAATAATTTAAAAATAAATAATATTATTAATATCAGAAATATATAAATAAAAACCATATAATATTTTATGTATTTAAAACTTAAACTAAAAATATATTTTGTTATAGGGAAATTATATATGTATAATAAAAAATAATTATATTAAAATAATAATAATTAAAGTATAGTTTGATTTAAATTTACATTATATTTGATTAAATATAGAATAATGCAAAATAATATTTAATAAGTTTAGTGCAAATTTAAATTTAATGAAAATATGTTTAATGATAATTTTAATTATATTTAACTAAATAGAAAAATTATAAGTTTAATGTAAGTAATAAGTGTGTTTATTAATTAATGATAAATATAAGTTTATTACAAAGTTTAAAATGATTTATAAACATTAAGAATAATTTAAAAATAAAGAATATTATTATTATAAGAAATATATAAATAAAAAACTAAATAATATTTTATGTATTTAAAATTTAAACTAAAATTATATTTTGTTATTAAAAAATTATATTTATATAAAAATAATAATAAAAAATAAAGTAAAGGTTTAGATTTAAATTTATGTATTTAAAATTTAAATATAAATAAGTTTAATTAAAAAATGCAAAACAAGTTTTTAATAATTTTAATGCATATTTAAATTTAATTAAAATAAGTTTAATGATAAATTTAATTATATTGATTAGATAGATAAATATGATTTTAATAAGTTTGTTGCAAATTTAAATTTAATGAAAATACTTTAATGCAAAATATAAAAGTGTTTTTGAGTAAATGATAAATATTAGTTTAATAAATGTTTAATGATAAATTTAAATATATTAATATTCTTAATATAAAATATAAATAATATTTTTAATTCAAAATATAAATGTGTGTTGATCAGTTAAAGATTAATATAAATTTACTTTAAAATTTTAAATTATTTATAAACATTTTTAAAATATTTTAAAAAATAATAATATTATTTATAAGATATATAAATAAAATAAATAAATAATAATTTATAAGTTTAAAATTTAAACTAATATTATTTTTTTATAGTGAAATCATGTTTATATAAAAATAAAAAAATTATTATGTTAAAATAATAAAAATTGAAATAATTTTATTTAAATTTTATGTATTTCTAATTTTTAATTTAAATTATATTTGATTAAATAGAAAAAATAAAAAATTTAATGTAAAATAAGTTATTAATATAAGAAATATCTAAGTATAAATTTAAATAATATTTAATATATTTAAAATTAAAATTACATTTTTAATATAAAAATAATATTTATATAAAAGTAATAATAACTATGATAAAAATAAAAATTAAAGTAATAATTTTGATTAAAATTTGATGTGTTTAAAAATTTAAATTATATTTGATTAAATAATTAAAATGCAAAATTTAATGCAAATTAAGTTGAATGAAAAATTAAATTTAATAAAAATAAGTTCATTGCAAATCTAAATTATATTTGATTATATAAAAATAAATATAATTTTTATAAATTTCATATAAAATTAATTTAAAATATAAAAATGTGTTAATAAATATAAGTGTGATTCAAAATTTAAAGTTATTTATAAAAAAAAATATTTAAAAATTAAATAATATTCTAAATCTAAGAAATATATAAATAAAATAACAAAATAATATTTGTTATAGATAAAGCATATTTATATAAAAAATAATTATGTTAAAAATAATAAAAATTAAAGTAATAGTTTTTTAATGTAAAATTAAATTTAATATTTAATACAAAATATTTTTTTTTTATAAATTAAAGATGAATATACGTTTTTATAAGTTTAATCCAAATTTTAAATTATATTTGATTAACTAAAAAAATATAATTTTAATAAAATTATTATAAGAATATTTTAATATTAAATATTATTTTATATATATATATATATATATATATATATATATATATATATATATATATATATATATATATATATATATATATATATATATATATGTAAGAACTAAATAATATTTAATACATTTAATATTTAAATAAAATAAAAAATTGTTATAGTGAAATAATATTTATATTTGAAAAATAATAAATTATGTTAAAAATTAATAAGAATTAAAGTAATGATTTAAATTTAATTTTTATGTATTTAATTTTAATTATGATTAAATTAAATATTGCAAAATATAATGAAAAATAAGTTTTGAATAAATTAAATAAAAATTTAATGCAAAATTTAAATTAGAGTTGATTAAATAGAAAAATATACAATCTTAATAAATTTAATGAGAATAAGTTTAATACTAAATATAAAAGTGTGTTTATATATTAATTATGAATATAATTTTATTTAAAACTTAAAATTATTATAAATATTTAAAAATTTAATATTTGATTAAATAAAAACATTAAAATTTAATGCAAATTCTAAAAATAAATGAAAAAGTTTAATGGGTATAAATTTAAATATATTTTTCATATCAAAAATATAGGTAAATAAAAAAATATATAATTTTATGTATTCTAAAATTTTAAATTACATTTTATTAAAATAAAAATTGTATAAGTAAATAAATATAATTTAATAAGATTAATTTAACATTTAAATTTAAATTATATTTTATTATTGAAAATAAATATTTTTGTAGAAAATAAAATAAATATCATAATTTTATAAGTTTAGTGTATAAATTAAATTTTAGTTTAAAGGATAGGATATAAATTGATTTATTTTAAACTTATGCATTATTTAAGTTAAAATTCTCTTAATTTTAACCATCTCATACATAAAAATAAAATTATACCACGCATATACAAACAATCCTATCATGCATCTAAAATAGAATATGATTATATAAATTTATATAAGATAAAAAGAAAACTTACGTGAACTCATAAAGTTTGATTAAAAAAAACTTATAAAAGTTGATCAATAAGATGTATTTGAACACATAAAGATTTATTTGTAAGACATGTAAATTGAACACATAAAGATTTATTTGTAAGGCGTGTAAATAAAAAATAAAAATGTGACAACGAAGTGAGTATGCCCGCAAACATACTTAATCATTTAACCAGACCGTCTGACAGGCTCAAACTCAGGACCTTGGGGTTAATATCCACCTTTTGTTGTCGCTAGACTAGAAGATTGGTTGACATGTAAATTCAAAGTTATAAGATAATTGAGAAATTTGGTTTAAATAAAACCTAGCCTTGCTTTAAAATTCGAATGAAAAATTGAACATGTTATAAACATGATTGACATATAAATTTATAACAAATATTTAGCCAACTTTTGTTTTGTAAATTATAATTGAATAAAATTAAGAAATAAAGAACATTCATTGCTCATATATCGAATAGAATCGTACAATTTAAAAGTTTATATTATTTAGAATGATTAATAAATTACTATACTAATCTTCAAATTATAGCAGAAATGAACTCAAAAAAATAAACAATTAATAACTCAACTCGGATTATACATAAAAAAAATTAATAAACATAAATAACTATTTAAGAAATAAAATTTAAAAAATAAAGTTCTTCTAATCACAATCAACGAACAAATCAAAACAAATGTGTAAATATAATTATTTAAATAAAGATTTATCAGATGATAATGAAATAAATTATACTATGCATCAAAAAAATATATCATGCATCTAAAATTGAATATGATAATATAAATTTAGATAAGTTTGAAAAGAAATTTATTTAAACTCATAAAGATTGATCGGTAAGATGTATTTGAACAAATAAAGGTTGATACGTAAAGTGCTGCAATTAAAATAGATGTGTATAGTGTTATTCAAACAATTATATATAATAAATTCAATAAATACATTGAAAAAAAGATAAATAATATGAATATACATGTATTTTATTTTATTATTAATATTTATGTACATAAGTATTAATATATATATATTTTATTTTTATTTATAAATATAATTTAGGTTAATATTATTTGATAATTTGGTGTTTTTCAAAAACTAAATAAAATTATAAAATAAGAATATAATTATTTTGAGCTATCACTAAAAAAAAATAGAATTTAAAAAAAAAAGTTGTTATGGGTTCACGCCATGTTCAGTCTTCCAAATTATATTAGACTTCAATGTGTTTCGACTTTAAATGAAATGAAGAATTCTTGGCAAGATGAATTGCACTTTGATTATCACAAAATAAGACATATCTTTTTTGTTTCAACTCAAGTTCTATTGTGAATTTTTTCAACCACAATAACTCTTATGTTGCCTCAACTGCAGCTATAAGCTCGACTTTAGTAGTAGAAAAAGCAACACACTTTTGCAATTTAGATTAACAAGCCACAGCTCCCCTGGCAAAAGCCACCAAATATCCTGAAGTAGATTTTCGATTATCTAAGTTTCCGGCCATATCAGAATTAGTATATCCAATTAACATAGGTTTCTCACATCCTAAAGTTAGTTGAAGATTCTTCTTTCCCTAGAGATATCTCATAATCCACTTCACGGCTTCCTAGTGATGTCTTCCCGGATTTGATAAATATCTACTCACCACACCAACAGTGTGCGCTATATCAGGTCTAGTACAAACCATAACGTACATAAGGCTACCAACTGCTGAAGAATATGAAATGTTCTTCATAAAAAACTTATCATCATCAGTGGAAGGACAACCAGTATGACTAAGCTTAAAGTGAGAAGCTACATGAATATTCACCACTTTAGCTTTGTCCATATTGAAGCGTCGAAGAACTTTCTTAATGAACATCTCTTGTGACAAATACAACTTTCTGTTATCCCGATCATGGATAATTCGAATCCCAAGAATTTGACGTGCTGATCCTAAATCTTTCATGGCAAACGACTTACTCAAAGTTTCTTTTAACTCACTGATTTTAGAAACATTTCTTCCAACAATTAACATATCATCTACATATAGCAGAAGAATAATAAAATCATCAGCAAAGAATTTTCGCATAAACACGCAATGGTTAGTCTTGTTCATCTTGTACCCATGTTCAATCATAACTGAACTGAACTTTTGATACCATTGTCGTGGTGCTTGTTTCAAACCGTAAAGACTCTTCACTAACTTGCAAACATAGCCTTCTTTCAGCTTGTCTTAAAAACCCTCTAGTTGTTCCATATATATCTCTTCTTCTAAATTTCCATGAAGAAATGTTGTTTTCACATCCATTTGTTCAACCTCTAGATTAAGACTAGCGGCTAAACCAAGAACCACACGAATAGATTGCATTTTCACCAGAGAAGTAAAGATCTCACCAAAGTCAATACCATTTCTTTGCGAGAAGCCTTTTACAACCAACCGAGCCTTATATCTAGGTTGTGAAGTATGTTCATCCTGCTTCAATCGATAAGCCATCGATTTTTCAAAGCCTTCTTGCCCTTAGGCAACTTTGTTAGCTTAAAAGTGTTATTCACACGAAGAGATTGCATCTCATCCTCCATGGCATTCATCTATTCCTTTTTATTTTCACTTTCCAAAGCTTCTTGAAAACACTCAGGTTCTTCAGCATCAGTGAAAAATACATACTCATTTGATGAGTATCTAACTGAAGGACATCTCTATCGAGTAGACCGTCTTGGTTCATTAGAAGGTATATGGACTCATCAACATTTTCATTACCTTGATCATTTTCATTTCGAACATTAGATTCACTACTAGAGTCAACATCAATAAAATCAATAGTATTTAAAGGATTACCAGAATGTAAACCCATACCTTGATTTTTAGTTTGATCGTTGTTGGTGTTTAACAAGTTAGGAGCAACTGGAATTGAATTCACTTCAACCATCTCCTCATTTACTTGAGTAGGAACAACCTCGTCCACCTTGTCGATATCTTCAATGGTATAATTCTCCACAAATATAGCATCACGATTACGAATAAGTTTCTTATTAACCGGATCAAAAAACCGATATCTAAACTCATCCAGACCATAGTTGACAAACACACACTTCTTGGTCTTGTCTTCCAGCTTTGACCTCTCATCTTTGGGAACATGAACATAAGTCATACACCCAAATACTCTAAGATGGTCATAAGAAACATTTTTACCACTCCCAACATGATTTGGCACATCAAAGTTCAAAGGAACACATGGTGTGAGATTTAACACATGTACTATTGTACTCAATGCTTCACCCCAAAAATATGTTGGCAACTTTGCTTGTGAAAGCACACATCTCACCCTTTCCACAAGTGTCCTATTCATTCTTTCAGCCAACCCATTTAACTATGGTGTTTTCGGAGGCGATTTTTGGTGATGAATACCCTGTTGTTGACAATACTCATCAAAAGGTCCAATGTACTCTACCCCGTTATCTGTTCGAATACATTTCACCTTTTTTCCAGTTTCCCTCTCAACTGAGGCTTGAAACACTTTGAATGTGTTTAACACTTGATCTTTTGTCTTCAATGTATAGGCTCAAACCTTTCGGGAATAGTCATCAATAAATGTTACAAAGTAGTATGCACCACCAAGTGATCTTGACTTCATTGGCCCACATACATTAGAATGTACCAAGTCTAGTAATTCTGACTTTCTTTTTGATTTAGATGATCTAAATGACACTCGTCTCTGTTTTCCAGCCAAACAATCTGGACATCTCTTCAAGGGCACATTTGAAACCCCACATAACACATTCTTCTTAGCCAACATAGCTAAGCCTTTCTCGCTAACATGAGCCAAACATTTGTACCATAACTCAGAAGAAGAATCGGCCTCACAAGTGTTGATGTAACATTTAGATATCCCAAAACGAACAATATACAGATTCGAAAGTCTATTACCTTTGGCAACAACCATTGATCCCTTTTTAAGCTTCCATTCAATGCTATAAAAAGAATTACAGAAGCTTCATCATCCAATCTTCCAACCGATAAAAGATTGAAGCGAATATCAGGAATATGCTTAACCTGTTTTAGAACAAGAGTAGTGCCATTGGCCATCTCCACACAAACATTACCAATTCCAACCACTTGCGCTTGACCAGTATTGCCCATACGAGCAATACCAAAATCACCAGCCAAATATGTTGAGAAAAAATCTCGTCGTGATGTAGCATGAGTAGAAACACCACTATCTACAATCTAATCCATCTCATCACAAGACACATTAACATTCTCAACACCATTATAACAAACAGTAGGGAAATCATCAACAATAGCAACATCATCATGATTTTTACCTTCTCTATGGTTAGAAGTAGTGGGTGTGTTCTGAGTTTTCTTCTTGTTCTCCTTCTTCAATTTAAAACAATTTTTCTTGATATGGCCCTTTATGCCACAATGATGACACTCAACTTTTGTGCACTTATTAGAAGCCCCACGAGACTTGCTACGATTACTTTCTCGCCCTTTACTTCTCCCCCCCCCCCCCGGATTCTGTAATCAAGACCTCTAATTGTAAAGAACAGTCTTGTGTCTTTTGTCTCATCTCTTCATTTAACACACTGTTTTTTACTAAATCTATTGAAAGAACACCATCTGAAGCAGAATTAGACAGAGTTGTTCTAAAAGTCTCCCATGAATTAGGCAGAGTACCAAGTAAACATAAGCCTTGTATCTCGTCATCAAAGTTGAGTTTCATCGCCTCCAATTGATTAATAATTCCCACAAAAGTATTCAAGTGATCAGTCATCGGAGAACCAACTTGATAACTTAAGGAAATCAATTGTTTGATCAAAAACAGTTTGTTATTACCTGTCTTTCTCTCATACAATTCTTCGAGCTTAGTCAAAAGAGTACGAGCATTAGTAATAGAGATAACATGGTTCAGAACATTGTCATCAACCCATTGACGAATATAACCACATACTTGTCTGTGCAAGAATTTCCAATCATCCACACTTTTTTCTGTAGGCTTTACTGAAGAGAACACTAGCAAATGAAAAACTTGTCACATACAGTAAATCTCCTATTTTAGCCTTCCAGATATTATAATTGGAACCATTCAAGCTCACCATCCTAGATGTGTTAGTCTCCATCCTTATACTCAAATAAAACCAAGCTCTAATACCACTTTGATGGGTAAATGTATTCTTCAAAACAGAATGCTTTCCCAATTAACTGAGTATAAGAGATGAGCAAAACAGAATGAAATCAAAACGACAATGCAAGACAAGATTTAACGTGGAAAACCTCGCATCAAATTGAGAGTAAAACTATGGGACCAGTCAGGCCACTTAACAATTCACTATCATCAATAAGGTTACAAGCAGGGGTTTTCTCTAGATATAAACTAGAGTCATTAATCAATTGCAACAAGATCACACAACAATCTTGACAAATAACAACAAAGAGCAGAAAGAGTAAGATCAACCAACCTTATCAATTCTACAACTAGAAAATAGATCTTCACCGTTTAGAACGTAGCCCTAGAAATAACTAATAAGCAGTTAACGTTTGAAGTCGATCAAACGGTGCAAACTCCGGCAAAAGGAAATTTTCTCCAGCTGCTACCTCAAACCCTTGAATATGTTTTTGCTCTGGTTTATCTCTTGTTGTTCTCCAAACTGTGTTAACCTAAAGTGGAAAAATAATATTTCTTCACATTATATATCTTGGGCCTAAATAAAGCCCACAACAAGTTGGGTCTCTCCAACTAGGAGGACAAAACCCAACAATATCTCAGTGATAATTACTAAACTATAATTCTTACATTACAAAATTACATCAAATAAAACATTTGAACAATGTGAAGATATTAAAGTGATCTCAAATGTTTGAGTATATTTGATGAAAGAAATCATTTATAATTTTAATTTTGAATATTAGGTTTATGTATTTATAATATATTAAAAGAATAATATTTTAAAAATTATATATGGATCCCTTGCCGGCTCAAGTTTAAGTGTAGACCTTTGCCGACTTCATTTTTCCTGACATAAATTTAAGTAACGAGAAGAATGAACAACAGACACAGAATGCATGACAGAAGAACAAAGGGGAAACAAAAGCTGACAATCCAGTTCAAGAGAGGGGAAAGATTTTCCTTGGAACATTTAAGCCAAAAGTTGAAATTATCAGTTCCCCGTTTGAATTCAAACTACCCCAAGAAGTTGACGAAAACTGCGTAAAGTCATGGAAGAATGTCATAGTGGGCAACTTCATCGGAAGAAACAAGGTTCCATTTCTAGAAACCAAAAAACCCTAATGGAACAATTGGGGGAAAATGGTCTAGAAAAGGTAACATCAAACATTCATGACTTGTACTTTCTCAAATTCAAAGAAGGATCAAATCTCGAAAGTATTCTGATCAACGGGCACACATTTGTTGGGAAAAACTACATGAAACTCGAAAAATGGACAGAAGGTATGCACCTCTTCAGCAAGCCCAAAGAAACTCCGCAAATCTGGTTCCAATTGCGCAACATCCCTCCCCACATGTATACCCTTGAAGCATTAAGTCACTTTGCGAGCCTATTGGGGAGTCCACTCTACATGGACCCAACTACAGAAAAAGGTGAGCATATGACTTATGTTAGGATGTGCATTGAGATACACCCGAGATCAAATCTTCCATACCAGATGACGGTAACAGACAGAAAGGTGAACCCACAATTATGAGAATCTCATATGAGTGGAGGCCGAATAGATGCTTTGACTGTAATACATTCGAACATTTCTGTTACAAGTGCCCGAAAATAATTGAAGAAGAAAGGAAAAAGAAGATCGAGAAAGAGACAAAGACAGAGACAGAAAAGAAACAGAAAGAAGAACAAGAAAGGTTAGAAAAGGAAAAGGTTGAGAATGAAAGGCAGAAAGAGATTACTAAAGAATTAGTAATGAGTAAACAGAAGGATCAAGATAAGGAAGAAAATTCAGAACATGGTTTTGAATAACATGGGAAGGAAGATAAAGTGGTAAGAGATTCAGAATCAAAGGCTGAGAATGAAGAGATAATAAAGAAACTTGAACTGGAAGCAAGAATCAATACCGAAGAGGTTGTGGAAAGAGAAAGCGTGGGAGAAAGCAAGAAAGGGGAAGTGGGTAAAGGAAATGGGAAAGATAAAGAAGAGACAACTGAATCGGTTGAAACTGTACAATCTCCAATTCAAAAGAAAGTTGACCAGAGAAACACAAAAATCCCAAAACAACAAGGTAAGAAAATTAAGGAATATACAATTCCTTATAGCCCTACTATATGGGAAAAACAGAAAGGAAGAAAAAATTAAAGGAAGGGGAAGTAAAGCTAGAACATCTTCTTTTCATTAATGAATTTAATGACATGGAATATTAGAGGGTTAAATGACCCTATAAAAAGAAGAGAGGTTAGAAGAATAGCAGAAAGGACTGAAATCACAGTATTTGGAATTATTGAAACAAAAGTCAGACAAAGTCAAATAGAGAATGTTGCCCATGGTTGTTTCAAAGAAGAATGGAAATTTATTCATAACTCTGATGGGGTTAAAAGTAGAATCTGGGTAGGATGGGATAAAAGAAGGGTTGAAATCAATAAATTTTTTGAAAGCAAGCAAATTATTTTGACAGAGGTTATCAATTTGGTGACAAGGGTAAAAATATTCTTTGCGGTAGTCTATGCAAGCAACTCTGGGACAGAGAGGAAGACACTTTGGAATGATTTGAGAAGAAACATTACGGACGACGAACTGTGGGTTATTATGGGAGATTTTAACGTTACAAGATTCAGAAATGAAAGAGAGCCTGAGACAGACATAACACAAGACATGCAGGATTTTAATGAATGCATTCGAGACATAAGCTGCATTGAACCGTCTTCCTCAGGTAATCTATTTTCATGGTCAACTACAAGAGGGGCGCACAACATGAGAAAGAGTAGAATTGATAGAGGCCTAATGAATGAAAAATGGGTGGAGTTTTACCCAAAAAGCCAAATCCAGGTTTTGCAACCAGGTATCTCTAATCAATGTCCTTTAAAATTCTTTTGGGAGAAGGAGAAAAAACAGAAAAGACCCTTTAAGTTCTTCAACTTATGGATGAAAGATGAAGAATTTAATAAAATCCTTAATGAAACTTGGAACATCAGAATTAATGGAACAAAGATGTCCAGAGTTTGTGAGAAACTAAGATTACTAAAAGGGAAGCTAAATAAGTTAGACTAGAAAAAATATAGTGGGAATTCTAAAAGAGTAAAGGAAGCCAGAACAAAATTGGATAAATACAAAGCAAGGCACTAAGAGCCCCAAATCTACCTTATAACAGAGAAGATGAAAAAGAGGCTCTTACGCGATTCAGAGACCTCTGTTCTAAAAAGGAAAGTTTTGCTAAGCAAAAATCTAGAGAAATTTGGCTTTCATTAGGAGACAAGAATACTTCTTTCTTCTATAAAAAATGTTCATCAAGGAATTTCAGAAATCAGGTTCTAAGACTCACAAACTCAAATGGAGATGTTTTACATGGACAAAAGGCAGTTCATGAGGAAGCAATAAGTTTCTACAAAGAGATGATTGGAACAGAAACGAGCACAATAATAGAGGACAGCCCAAGATTGCTTCAACAGATTGTGCAAAGAAAAATCAGTGAAGAAAGTGGTAACCAATTGATTACAAGAGTTAGTATGGAAGAAGTCAAAAAAGCTGTATTTTCGATGAAAGGGGATAAAAGCCAAGGGCCAGATGGTTTCAATGCAAACTTCTTCAAAGAAAACTGGGAAATAGTAGGTAAAGATGTAAGCGAAGGGGTTTTAGAATTCTTCCAAAACAGGAAAATATTGAAGCAATGGAACGTCACAGTGTTGAATTTGATTTCTAAAAATTCAATTCCGGAAAAAATTCAGGACTTTTGTCCTATTTCATGCTGTAATGTTATTTACAAAATTATTTCAAAAATTATTTTACAACGTTTAAAAACAGTTATTGATAAGCTTGTAGGATTAGGGCAATCAACATTTATTCCTAAACGCTCTATTTCCCATAACATACTACTCATGCAGAGCTTATTGAATGGATATGGCAAGAAAAACATATAGCCATGTGTGGCTTTCAAAATTGACATTAAAAAAGTTTTTGACTCGATCAGATGGGGATCAATCCACGAATTCCTCCTTACTATAGGTTTTCCAATTATTTTTATTGATTGGATTATGCAATGTGTTTCCACTCCTCACTTTGTTGTGAGCGTGAATGGTATTCATGGAGGCTTTTTCAAGGGTGAAAGGGGAGTAAGGCAAGGAGACCCTATATCTCCTTACCTATTCCTCTTAATAATGGAAATTCTTGACTGCATTTTAAAAATGCTTTTGAGAAGTCATCATTTCAAATTTCACTCGTACTGTAAAGAAGAAGCAATAACCCATATATGTTTTGTAGATGATCTATTTTTTGTGGCTTATGCGGATGTTGAATCTGTTAGTATAATCAAAGAAGCTCTAACAATCTTTTCGAGTATTACAGGTCTATACATCAATGAGGACAAATGTGAGGCTTTCTATGGAGGGGTTAATGAAGAAAGGAAAGAAAACATATTCAATATTATGGGAATCAAATAAGGTGAACTACTAGTGAAATACTTTAGAGTACCCCAGTCATCAAAACAATTCCGATACAATCATTTCAGACAACTGGTAGAAAATGTTAGAAATTCTGTTTTGGGTTGGGCTACGAAAAAACTGTTTTATGCAGGTAGAATCGAGCTCGTTAAAAGAGTCATCTTTGGAATTATTGGCTACTGGGCACAACATATAGTCATCCCAAAGAAAGTAATGGCTGAACTCGATAGAATTCTGAGAGACTACATCTAGGGAACACAAGGCAGAGGAGGAAAAAAATTCAAATGGGAGGATGTTTGCACTCCCATAGAAGAAGGCGGACTAGGAATGAAAAGTTGTGTTAAATGGAACAAAGCCCTCATCATCAAGAGCTTATGGGAGTTGGAGCAAAAAGCGGACTCCCTATGGGTCAAATGGGTGCATACAAGATTTATGAAAGAAGAGCAGAGTATCTGGACACGAAGCATCAATGAAAGAATGGCATGGTCATTGAAGAAAATCCTAAAAACAAGAAAATATGTCTTTCAAATGGTGAAAACCACAATTGGAAATGGAAGAGAGGTACTATTCTGGCATGATCCTTGGCTGGATAATATTCTCATTATAGTCAAAGAAGAAATGCAAGGAAACAAAGTTAAAAGAGAATACATCAAGTACTCATTTAGAGACGTCTATGAAGGTAAATGTGATTCACTTTTGAGGCGTATTTCAAAAGGTGGTAGAATCCTAAACCTAATGAGGCAGAAGCAACTCAATGAAAGTAATGATGAAATATGCCGGAAAATAGAAAACAATGAGAAGTTTATTACAGGAAAGGCATGGGAAATGGTTAGAACAAGAGGACGGAAGGTAGATTGGCATAATGTGGTATGGTCTCCTAAGATTATTCCTCGTCACCAATTTATTCTCTAGCTGGTATACAGGAAAAGGTTGACAACAAAAGACAGAATTCGAAAATACATAAACATTCCTGATATCAACTGTGTTCTATGTTCGGGAGTTGAGGAAAGCATAAACCATTTATTTGGGGAATGCTCTTTTGTAATACAAATCTGGAAGATATATGCTGCAAACATGAACATCATCAACTTTCCAGGAATATGGGAAGAAATCTAAGAGTGGATGAAGAATAAAGCAAAAGAAAGATCCTTCTATATAAGTATGTTGAAATGCTATTTTGGAGCAGTAATCTACAATATCTGGAAAGAAAGAAATTAAAGAACTCACAGTGGAAGAAGTAGAACCGCTGAAGATATTTAGAGAGATATAACTTCAGATAGAAATGCACTCATTCAATCTTGGAGAGGAATCGAAAGGAATGAAGAGAATAGAAAGCTCTGCCAGATTTGGGATATTTCGTTTGAGAATGTCACAAATAGAATAAAAGTAAAAACGTTGTAAACTCTAATTGATTATTGTTATTGTCTGTAATTCAATCATTGTTTCATTGTCAAATCTAGAAATTGTCTAGATCTGATCTTAAACTTTTGTATTTTTTTCCCTCTTTAGGGTTTTTTTAATGAAATGGCACTAAGTTGTTTTCCCACAAAAAAACAAAATTTAAGTGTTGGTAATTTTTAATGGCACATATAAACAACGCAAAACCCTGATTTATGTGCCATTAAAAAATTAATATTGAAATTTTTCTCCACCTAAAATAAGCTTCAACCTATAGGTTAATTTTCTGATCTCACTTCGAGTATTTTTACAACATAAAAACATCTTATTATTACTCACATTTCCTCACTTTAGTTAATCAACCATCTTTGACTTCATTTTTAGCCTTTTGCACTCAACCATCTCATAACTACATATGCTTTTCTCTCATTTTTTACTAATTATCTTATTCACATATTTAATCATCATTATTCTTCATATAAATTTTTATAATTGTTCCAGAATTGATAATATCAAGATTCGAATTTATTATTATATATATTACTCTTACTCTTTCACTATTTATTAAAAAAATTATCTTATATTTAGGAAGTTAATATCATTTTAGTCGTTATTACACCGCTACAATTTTAGTAGGAATTGAATGTAAGACTTTAATTTATTTTATTTTTACTAAAGGATCAAATTTCATATATTAAAGAGTTTATTACATGAAGATGAACAGAGGACAATAAATTAAATTATGAGATTTTTCAATATTTTGCTTTGAACAGAATTTGTCATGTTACAAGAATTTTAGTGATTTTATTTTTAGTTTTGTGTTTTGCGCTAAAAATCTTATTTTTAGTTTCCAATATGATAATGAATGTGCTAGATATATGGCTTAATATTTGAATCCAAAATCTACCCCAACCAACAACCTTATCATTTATTTAGTTAGATGTGTACAAATATCACAATACCAATATTAGCATTAAAGCTACATATGGAAACATACCATTTTGTCGAAATTGTATTTTCATTAATGATAATTTCAATTAAATGGGCAACATTTTAATGACTCAATTTTAAATAAAATTTGGAGATTTTTATACATTAATTGTTTCTTTTTTCTAAAAATAAATATAACTTGAAGATATCATGTGTGTTATATATTTGTACAAGATTAAAGATTTTAGATTTCAGAGCCAACAAACTTAATTTCTAAAAACTTTTAAGCGAGACTAAAATAAATAATTAGTTTGGAAACGATATCATATCTAATGATTTTTAAATAATTTGAATTTGAAATATTTTTGAATAAAACTTAAATATATATATATATAAATAAACGGTTAAATAAATATACTGAATTAGAAAAACATCTATAATTTATTATGTTTTTTATTTGATGTAGGAATTAAAAAGACGCGACGCACACTAATGTTGAGTTATGGAGCCTACACTTATAATAAACTCTACAAGTGTTAATTAGAGTTTATTGGGTTTGTATTTAGTTTTGGGCTTGAGCCTGACCAAGAATTATTTAGGTTTATTACCTGAATGTTTACCCTATAAATATGTGAATATTAAGGGTTTACATAAAAATAGACTGAATTCTAGAGAGATAAAGTGTGAGGCAAAAAAACTTTGTATTCCTTCTTCTTCTTCATAGTAAATCTGGTGGTGGCTGAAGTGGATGTAGCTCAATTTGAGTGAACCACTATAAATTTGTGTGTTCTTGTTTTCTTCTTTCTTGTGTTTTTACATATTATTTTCAAGCAGGTCGAATTTAGGAGATAAAAATCCTAACAACTGGTATCAGACCAGCTAGGCTAGATCTGAGCATTGAAAATGATTCCAAGTGAGAACAGTATAAGAAATGGGATTGGAAGATTTGTTGGGACAGATTATGCCTTCTAGAGAATGCAAATTTAAGATTATCTCTATGAAAAGAAGCTTCATGTTCTTTTGAGTGAGAAACCAGAGACGATGGATGAAGTTGAATGGAAACTCCTTGATAAACAGGTTTTACGAGTTTTCCGATTGACGTTAGCCAAGACGGTTGCTCACAATGTAGTAAAGGAGAAGACCACCATGAGTCTGATGAAAGCTCTTTCTGATATGTATGAGAAACCATCTGCTAACAACAAGGTACACTTAATGAAAAGACTCTTTTACTTAAGAATGGTTGATGGTACTTCTGTCACTACTCATTTGAATGAATTCAATACAATTGTGAATCAATTGCTATCTGTTGAGATTGATTTTGGGGATGAAGTTAGTGCCCTGATTTTGTTAGCATCTCTACCAAATAGTTGGGAACCTATGAGGGCAGAAATTAGTAATTCAGTTGGAAATACTAAACTGAAATTTGTTGAAGTTAGAGATCGTATTCTTGCTGAAGAGGTTCGTAAAATTGATTCTAGTGAAACGTTCAAAGGTTCTGCTCTGAATGTGGAAAACAGGGGCAGAGGTAATGATAGAAATTTCAACCGAGGTAAGAGCAGATCTATGTCGAGGAGCAAGAGGAGTTAGTCCAAGTCTGGGTAGACATTTGAGTACTGAAATTGTGGTAAACAGGGTCATTTGAAGAGGAACTCGAAGAGAAACAGTGATGATAAAAATGATGCAACCAACATTGTTATAGAAACTGTCATTGATGCGTTACTTCTTTCGGTTGATAGCCCGATAGATTCATGGGTTTTGAACTTAGGAGCGTCTTTCCACACCACTGATCACAAAGAATTAATGGAGAATTATGTGGCTGAAAACTGTGGGAAAGTTTATCTTGCAGATGGTGAGTCACTGGATATTGTTGACATTGGTGACATCAAATTGAAGATGGTAAATGGTTCTGTTTGAAAGATTAATAAGGTGAGACACATTTCAGGTTTAATGCGCAATCTGATTTCTGTTACACAACTTTATGAAGAAGGTCACAATTTCAGTTGTGGAAATGGTGCGTGGAAGGTGACTAAAGGAGCAATTGTTGTTGCTCGAGGTCACAAAACTGGAACGTTATACACGACTTCAACTTGCAGAGAAATAGTTGCTGATGTAGTTGATGACTCGAAGAACAGTGAGCTGTGGCATTGCAGGTTGGGCCATATGAGCGAAAAAATGGATGAAAATTCTTTTGAAGAATGAACAGATTCCAGAACTGAAGTCTATTGAACATCAGTTATGTGAAAACTGCATTCTTGGAAAATAGAAACGGATGAGTTTTTAAAGATTGGGAAGGAGCTCAAGAAATAAAGGCTAGAGTTGGTACACACTGATGTGTGGGGACCTGCACTTGTTTCTTCTATTGGCAGATCATACTACTATGTGACTTTTATAGATGATTCAATAAGAAAAGTATGGGTTTACTTTATGAAGCACAAGTCTGAAGTATTTGCTATTTTCAAGAAGTGGAAGGCTTTGGTTGAAAATGAAACAAATTAGAAAGTTAAGTGCTTGAGATCCGACAACGAAGGTGAATATATCAATTTAGATTTCAAAGAGTATTGTGATGTGAATGGGATCAGTATGGTGAAGACTGTTCCCCGAACGCCTCAAGAGAATGGAGTAGCTGAACGAATGAAACGAACATTGAACGAGCGTGCTAGAAACATGAGATTGCATGCAGGGCTGCCTAAAACCTTCTGGGTAGAAGCTATTAATATTGCTGCCTATTTGATAAACATGGGACCCTCTGTTCCTCTTGAATTCAGAATTCCCGAAGAAGTTTGGAGCAATAAAAAGGTAAACCTTTCTTATTTAAAAGTGTTTGGTTGTTTATCATATGTTCATATTAATGAATGTCATAGGAGCAAGCTTGATCCAAAGTCTAATAAATGTTTTTTCATTGATGGTGATATCGAGTTTGGTTATCGTTTCTGGGATAATCAAAATCGGAAGATCATTCGTAGCAAAAATGTTATCTTCAATGAATAGGTTCACTACAAAGATTGTGTTGGGAAGACATCAGATGGTGATTCCAAGTTGGAAGAGACTGGTACAGTCGATTTGAGAGAATTTTCAGCTGAATATATACCGGTTGTCGAAGAAGAACAATGTGTTGTTGAAGATGAAATCGTTGAGAGCGTGGCCCTAGAGGTAAATCAGCAAACACCGGTTATACAGTTGAGAAGATCATTAAGGAATCGAAAACCAGTTGAGAGGTGGTCTCCATCTCTGAACTATATCTTGTTGACAAATAGAGGTGAACCTGAATGTTATGAGGAAGCAATACAATCTGATGAATCGATTAAGTGGGAGTCTGCTATGAAAGATGAGATCGACTATTTGATGTTGAATCAGATTTGGGAGCTCACTAAACTACCAAAGGGAAAGAAAACACTTCACAACAAATGGATCTTTAGGATTAAAGAAGAACATGATACAACTATGAGGTACAAGGCAAGGTTGGTTGTGAAAGGATTTCAACAGAAAGAAGATATTGAATACAATGAGATCTTCTATCTAGTAGTTAAATTGATGACAATCAGAACTATTTTGAGTTTGGTTGTGAAAGAAGACCTTCATCTTCAACAAATGGATGTCAAAACTACTTTTCTTCATGGTGATTTAGATGAAGAGATTTATATGCGACAACCAGAAGGATTTGAAATCAAAAGAAAAGATGAGCTTGTGTGTAAGCTTCAGAAGAGTCTGTATGATTTGAAACAGACTCCAAGGCAATGGTACAAGAAGTTCGATAGCTTCATGAAAAGTAACAATTTTCTAAGGTGTGAAGCTGATCATTGCTGTTATATCAAGAGATTTGATAAATCGTACATTATTTTGCTCCTCTACATTGATGACATGTTGATTGTTAGAGCAAGCTTATATGAGATTAACAAGCTCAAGAAAGAGTTGTATGAAAAGTTTGCAATGAAGGATTTGGGTGCTGCTAAACAAATCCTTGGGATGAGAATTTTCAGGGATGAAGAAGTTCTCAAGCTTTCACAAGAAGAATATGTGAAGAAAGTTCTTAGCAGGTTCAACTTGTATGATGCAAAACCAGTTACTACCCCCTTAGCTTATCACTTCAGACTATCTAAAGATCAGTCGCCTTCAACAAAGGAGGAGAAAAATTACATGGCAATTGTTTTGTATGTCTCTGCCATTGGTTGTATTATGTATGCGATGGTTTGCACAAGACCAAATATAGCACATGCAGTGGAAGTTGTTAGCAGATTCATGAGCAATCCGGGTAGACAACATTGGGAAGCAGTAAAGTGGATACTACGATACTTAAGAGGAAGTACGGGTCTCGCTTTGTGTTTTCGAAAGTCTAATGTGGGTTTGGAAGGATATGTTGATGCTGACAATGGTGGTGATGTTGATAGTAGGAAGAGCACAACAGGGTACATTTATACTCTGGGAGGTACTGCAATCAGTTGGGTTTCAAAATTACAGAAGATTGTTGCTCTTTCTAGTTGTGAGGCAGAGTATGTTGCTGTGACAAAAGCTGCTAAGGAGATGACGTGGTTACAACCCTTTTTGCGAGAATTGGGTCAAGAATACGAGGGAAGTGTGTTGCGATGCGACAGTCAGAGTTCCATTCATTTGGATAAAAATCCTGTTTATCATGGAAGGACGAAGCATATACAGGTTCGTTATCATTTCATCCGGTCAGTTTTAGAAGATGGAATATTAGCTCTTGAGAAGATTCCCGAGAGTGAGAATCCAACTGATATGTTGACGAAAACTGTGACAAATGAGAAACTGAAGTTGTGTGCAACTTCAGTTGGTCTTCTTCATTAAGACATCGGATGGAAAGCCGCCACCGATCGAGAGATGATGAAGTTAGTCTCCAAGTGGGAGATTGTTGAGTTATGAAGTCTACACTTATAATAAACTCTATAAGTGTTAATTAGAGTTTATTGGGTTTGTATTTAGTTTTGGGCTTGGACCTGACCAAGAATTATTTAGGTTTATTACCTGAATGTTTACCCTATAAATATGTGATTATTAAGGGTTTACATAAAAATAGACTAAATTTTAGAGAGATAAAGTGTGAGGCAAAAAAACTCTGTATTCCTTCTTCTTGTTCATAGTAAATCTGGTGGTGGCTAAAGTGGATGTAGCTCAATTTGAGTGAACCACTATAAATTTGTGTGTTCTTGTGTTCTTATTTCTTGTGTTTTTACAGATTATTTTCAAGTAGGTCGGATTTGGGAGATAAAAATCCTAACAACTAACACGAACAACATTGTCGCGATTTAAAAAAATATAATTCAACCTAATGGTCTCAACCTAATTCAACCTAATGGCCTTTTGAAATTAGGGATGGCATGAATGGTACGATGGCACGAATAGCACGGGCGCAGAACTGTAGCTGTGTTAGTAAGGCCTGAGAAAGAAAAAAAAAGGCCCTTTTGTTATCGTAAAGTTCAGTATGCAATATATATATATATATATATATAAACCATAAATAATATGTTCAATAAAAAAGACAAAAGTTAACAATATTTGAAATAATTAAATAAACATCATTCGTATAGCGGTTTTAGAGGTAGAAATATTGATCAAATATGTATAATCTAATTAACGGACTATTTTTTTCTCAATCGACAACATTGCTAGCCCATTTAGTCTATCATGTGACATTGTTGATCGAAGATAATTCTTGATTAACTTTAATTTTGAGAAACTTCTCTCTGTCGATGATATTGTTACTGTATGGTTAACAAAATCTTATAGATGATGTAAGTATTTGAGAATAAACCATTCAATTTTACCAGACATTGTAGCATATCAATTTCTCTATTTTCATTTATTAAATAGCATCTCACGACCAGTAACTCTGAATACAATTGATCACCATTAATGTCTGAACGTCTATCGTGACTTAAAATTGTTGAAACTCCATACAAGACTTCATCAAGATAGTTAAAGGCTCACATTTTAACTTCTCCAAATTCAATAAAAACCCAAATATTTCTTGATGTTGTTTAAATTGTTCAAAGCTAACTTGAAGCGTAGATCGAGTTTGATCAATTAAAAACAAAAAATATTCAACTCTAAAAGTCTCTTCACCAGATGTCACATCATCATTGCCACTTTTATCAAATTGTTTTTTCTTCGAATGATGCATTTTTCTCGAAATTTAGGTCAATCTCCATTTCACTTTCCATTTGTATAGCTTCATTCATGGCACTAGAAAATACCTCTTCTCTAAACTTATCAAGAAATTCAAGATTATGACAACCACAAGATGTGTAAAAAGCTCAAGAATTTATTTCAAGCAATCTTTTTTGTAAACCTTTGTGTCTTCCACTCATGTTAGACCCATTGTCGTACCCCTGTCCTTTTACGTCATCAATGTCAAACCCAACTCTAGTTAACACATTCGTAAGTTCACTTGATAACCCAAGACCTGATGTGTCATCCAGCTTCAAAAACTCAACCCAATATTCTTCTACTTTTGGTGTGTTTGTCAAATCATCCACACATCGTAGCATTAAAGACATTTATTCTTGATGACTCGTATCTAGAGTACAATCAAGTATTACTGAAAAATATTTGCATGTTTAACTTTTGAAATGATTGCCCTTTTCACTTTGTTTGCCAAAGTCTCTGTCAACTCATTCTAAATTTTGGGACTTAAATATATATATATATATATTGTGATTCTCTTGCTTCACAACATTGAACATGCTCCTTCATCACTAGATCAAACTTAGCAACCATTTCTATCGCTTGAAAAATAGTTCATTATTCTCGACATAAATTTTCTCATCATTTCCTCGAAAGGCCAGAGTATTTTTGGCAAGTGTTTTCACAATGGAAATTATTCTTGTTAACACTTGCCTCCAATGTTGTCTTTCTTTATTGATTTGAAGTTGCATACTTTCATCAATTATTTGATTTTTTCAGCCTCTTCTCTAATTCAACCCAAGAAAACATGCAATCCATATGATCTCTACTAACTTCATGATGTTTAAGACTTCTATGTATATTATTCCAGTCTTTGTATCCGTCACTACCCAAATTCCTTATTCTACTCATCATTGGTCAGTATTAAACAACTTACAACAGAAGCAAAATTTTAGAATACACAAGTCTTAGTCTATCAAATGTTTTTCCATTTGCTATTATCCGTGTATAATGCAATGAATCAAAATTCATATTGTTACTATTCTTAGGAAACAAAAAAAACATTCACTCTTTTTGGACCCATATGTACCAAGTAATCTCTCAGTTTTTGACTAATATTATTCCAATGTCTAGGATGCTCTAAATTCTCAGTCGAATTTATTTTTTCATGTTGAGAGTCATTCTCCAACTTCTCATTCGATTCACCAAAATTGACAGTCTCAACCAATTCTTCATTTTCATAGTGACTTTGTTCTTCAATCACCAAACTGTCTCTCTAATTCCTCTATTTCTGTTATATTATTTCTACTAAAGTATTTGTTAATATCATCGACTTGACTTTGAATTAATGTCTCCTCCCTTTGTTTCAATTCTCTTTTGAGCTTCAGACAAATGTTTAGGAGGCCTTTTACACAAGATCAATTCCAATAGCTACAACCAATTTTTGCAGTTGACATATTCTAAAATTGTCACAATTTACAATTTCATCAAATAAATATTGAATTCATCTATCTCTTTTCAAACAAAATTAATTTAAATAACACAACCTAACTCAACAACACATTCATTTATACCATAGAGCAATATAAGTATAGAACTAGGATTTCATCGTTTCAATATATTAGAACATCTGTTATAATTAATTTCTATGATTTTGATTTCTCACCTACAAATTCCAAAAACTTATTGATAATATAACAAAAAAAAATATATTAATTCAAGTAAAGCACTAAAGCTCCACCTATTTCAGATATTTCATTAAAATCACATAAGTCTATAAGAGAAAATACTTCTTTATTTAGCCTGTAAGATCAACAAATTGAAGAATCAAACAAGATTTGAAACAGATGATCAGATTGAGAAGGAATGGAATTGTTGATACCTTTGGAGCCATGAGATGGTCAGATGGAGATTGGTGGCGGCAGCCGGTAGGTTAGGTAGGTAGAAATCGTGGCGAGCATTTTGCATCATATTAAATATAATATATATATTAATATTTAAAAAATTGGGTCCCTAAGTAGGCGGGGCCCTGAGACAATGGCCTCTCTCGCCTCCAAATAGGTCCAACCGTACACGTACGTCACATATAAGCATATAAGCGGAATTTGGAAGGTGTGGATCGATTTTCCAAAGAATATATATATATATATATAATTCAATTTAGTGGAAATATAGAAGCCTCTAGAAGTTGTTGCTCATATAAATATGGCTTTAGGTCAAAGGAAGAAAATGGATAAAGGGAAAAAGGAGGGAAAAGATAGATAAGAGTAGACGATTAATGCTTAGGATGAGTAATCTATTAGATCCTGAATCATTTGTGATTTTCCGTCGATTGAGTTTTCAGGATTGTAATATTTTCTATGTTTTGAGTTAGAGCACGTTTGGAGCTCGAGTTTGGCTTAGATCCCTCCTGAAATGTAGTAAAAACTTTTCATGTCCCTATTGTACACCATTCTTAATGTAACTTTAAATTTTCAATATAACCCGATTGGAAATTTTTTTATATCATTTTATAGTCTATTGTTAGTTATTATATATATTTATTTAAGTTATAAATACTTATTATAAATGTATACAATGATTAAAACGATCCAGAATCTGTATTTTAGAAACGCACCAATCCAAAATTGGGTTGTTTTGGTTTATTCTTTGTTTTTCTGTTTTGACTAGTTCGTGTTAGAAACTAAAGTGATAATAATAATAATAAATGTGTCTTTTAATTATTCAAGAGTCTCTTAGATTATCCAAGTCTTGGAATTATCTCTAGTAAATGAGATTCTTCAAGTCTCTTATTTAAAGTCTATGTATTGTTTAACTATATATAAGTTGTAATTGTGTCCTTATTTCATCAAGTGCAATAGAAAGAATTTCATTCAAGTTATTTCTCTCTTTAAAGTCTTTATTAATTTTTCTAATAAGCTTCTTCACGTTTCGATCATCGAAGTCTTGATTGTGACTTCGTTACATGGTATCAAAGCTTTGGTTGCATTCGTGAAGAAGGTAACGTTGTTATTTGATATGAAAAGTGGTGGTCGTGTAGTTGGACTTAGTTTGAAGTTGTTAAACTAGTCGCACTACCGAATATGGAAGACTTGTATGGAATCGTATCTAGTCGGGAAAGACTTGTGGGACATCATCGTAGACAACGATGATATATCTCCTAAGGATGTTGCAGAAAATGCGGAAGCATCGAAGAAGTGGAATAAACTCACTGCGAAGTCAGAATTTGTGTTGAAGAGGTTAATCTCCCACAATTTGTTCGAGCACATCATCGACTGTGGATCTTCTCGTGAAATCTAGGAAACTCTTGATCGTCTTTTCAACAAGAAGAATGAGGCTCGTCTCCAGATTCTTGAAAATGAGTTGGCAATCGTAAAGCAAATCGGAGTTGTCTCGAAGTTCTTTCTTAAGGCAAAGAATATATGCATAGAAATTTATTTACTAAACCTAGATGAGAAAATTTTAAAGGCTCGAATGAAGAGGTATATTGTTCGAGGACTTCAACACGGGTATACGTCATTTATCACCTCGATTCAAGGATGGGCACAACAACCTTTGCTCAAAGAGTTCGAAAATCTCTTGTCATATCAAAAGTCGTTGGCCGCACAAATGGCTGGAACGAGTATAAAGGAGGAGACGAACCGTGCATTGTTCGTGAATAAATCGAGCTGGAAAAAAGAAAAGTCGAAGAAGGAAAAACAGGTTAGGATTCTTCAAATATTCCTAAGAAGTCCCTTAAGTGTTTCAGGTGCGGAAAGACTGGACACTTCAATAAAAATTATCGAGTAAATTTGGATGGAAATTTCTCTAGTTTAAATCTCGGAGAAAAGTATGACCAACGTGTTGAAGAGGATTAAGACAAGGTTTTTCATGTCGATGTGATGATTTTAAAGGAAAAATAAATAGAGGAGTCTCATGGTAAATATGAGATCGATCAAAGGTGGATTGTTGATTTAGGGTGCGGACATCACGTTACTGGAGATGATTATGTGTTTTCATCAAGTGGAATTCATAATGGGGTCGGTGGCATTGTCACAGCAAATAACTCGGTTCATGAAGTTAAAAGGGAAAGATTGGTTGTCATTAATAGTGGCAAGGGAGAACCTATTACTCTAAAGAATGTCTACCACGTTCCAAGAATACGGAAAAAAAACCTTTTCTTAGTAGTAAATGTTGTAGACGCTGGAAATCTTGTGTTGTTTGGTCCACATGATGTGAAGTTTTTTTAAGGAACGAGAAAAAAAATCAAGGCGGATGTGGTTCACACTAGAACACATGTAAATGATATCTTTTTCCTTTCAACATCAAATTCGTACATTGAAGAGGTGAACGACAAAAGCACCTCCTTTCTATGGCATGCAAGGCTTGGACATCTCAGTATGACTAAGCTTAGTGTTATGTCTTAAAACAAACTTGTCGAAGGTCTACCTAAAGATCGGATGATCGAGGAGGGTAGTGTGTGTGAAGGATGTTAATATAGAAAGGCTCATCGACTTCCATTCGACAACTCTATATCGAGAAGAAAGGGTCATTTGGATCGAGTTCATAGTGATTGGATGGAACCAACTCAGACTCTCTCATAATTGGGAAGTAAATATATGTTGTTTTTGTGGATGATTTTTTTCATTTCACTTGGATGTACTTTGTGAAAGATAAGTTCAAAGTGTTCTCTAAATTTCTCGAGTTCAAAGAGACGATAAAAGGAGAACAATATAGGAAATTTTGAGTATTGTGGACAGACAATGGTGGAGAATTTTGCTCAAAAGAGTTTGAATTGTTTTGTAGGAAAAGTGGTATAAAAAGAGAATTCTTTTGTCCAGAGACCCCACAACAGAATGGGATCGCCGAAAGAAAGATTTGACACCTTACATAGACTTGTAAGTTGTGACTGCGTATGAAGAATATACCAAAGTAGTTATGGGTGGAATACATGAGTTGTGTTGCCCATGTCATCAATCGAGTTTTTCTTAGACCAAATAAGTTCAAATCTCCATTCGAGATGCTTTATGGTTTAAGCCAAGTGTTAAGCCTTTTCGAGTTTTTGGATCTACTTGTTATGTCCATATTCCAGACTCGAGAAGGAGCAAATTGGATGCAAAATCAGTCAAGTGCGTGTTTGTCGTCTATGACGAGATAAGGAAATTGTGGCGGTGTATGGATTCATTAACCCATAAATGCACTGTATCGAGAGTTGTGGTTTTCGATAAAATCTTTTCGTAATCAAGGATGTTGAGGAAACTGTTCAGACTAACCTTCACATACCCACGTCTATGGGAAGCTCCTCTAGTAGTGATAATAGTGATAGAGGGAGCTTTGACTTAGCTCAAGATACTTCAGTCAATGAAAGAGAAAAAACTAAAAGTTTACCAAAAAGTTCACATCAGGAAGAATCTAGTCAACAACAAAATGGGGAATATCGACCAAAAAAGAACATTGTAAGGCATTGTCAATTCAGGAATGATAATTTTTAACAACCTTCTCTTATTTATTGGCAAACGCAATAGACGATGAGTAACCCACTTCTTATAATGAAGCAAAGAATGTCAAGGAATGGGTGGCAACAATGGAGGAGAAAATGTACACTCTTAAGAAGAATGAGACATGAGACGTTGTTCTGAAGCCTCCTAATACTCAATTAGTCACATGTAAGTGGGTATATCGAATCAAGCGAAAGACTGATAGAAGCATAGTTCGATACAAAGCTAGATTGGTCACTCAAAGATTCTCGCAAAAGTATGAAGAACATTATGAGTAGACATTCAGTCCAGTTGTGAAGATGACGTCAATTCGCACTGTGTTGGACTTAGTAGAAAGCTCTCGGTGGAAGTTGTGGCAATTGGACGCTAGAAATGCATTTCTCTACGAAGAACTTGATCGCCCAATATATATGGAATAACCACCTGTATTCGAGAAGAAGGATGATCACCAGTTGGTTTGTAGACTTAAGAATGCATTATATGGATTAAAGCAAGCCCTGTGTGCTTGGTATGGAAAGATTGCAGAATATCTTCAGTTTTGTGGGTACAAAGCTTCAGAATTCGACTTAAGTCTATTTATAAGGAAACATCAAGGACAAATGGTGGTGGTGCTTTTATATGTTGATGACATAATCTTGACGATCAAAGATCTACATCTGAGTTTGTTGGAGAAAGATGCAAAATTTGTCTTGCAAGAATTTACGGATGCTGACTTTGTTGGAGATCGAGACGATCAAAGATCTACATCTGAGTTTGTTTTTCTTTGTGAAAACACTAGCATATCTTGGACTAGAAAAAGCAAGAATTGGCATCCTTGTCTACGATAGAAACATAATACAAAGCATCAACTCACGCAACAAAAGAGTTCATATGGCTTCATAGACTTTTGGAGGATCTTCATATCAAGTTTGATCAGTCGGTTCTTATCCATAGAGATAATTTTAGTGTTATTAAATTTAATTCAAATCATGTGTTTCATGAGAGAACAAAACACATTGAGTTGAAACATCACTTTATTCGTGAAAATGCACTTTAGGGAATCATTGAGATGGTTGTAGTAAGGAATGAAGACAATGTTTTTAATATCTTCACAAAAGCACTTTCTAAAGGTCTTTTCGAATATCTATGATCTAAGTTGGGATTAGTTCACCGAACATTAGTTTAAGGGGAGTGTTAGAAACTAAAGTGATAATAATAATAATAATAATAATAATAATAATAATAATAATAATAAATGTGTCTTTTTATTTTTCAAGAGTCTCTGGATTGTCCAAGTCTCTTCAAATTATCTCTAGTAAATAAGACTCTTCAATTCTCTTATTTAATATCTATGTTTTATTTAACTATATATAAGTTGTAATCGTGTTCTTATTTTATCAAGTTCAATTGAAAGAATTTCATTCAAATTTGTTCTCTCTAAAAGTTTTATTCACTTTTCTAATAAACTTCTTCATGACTCGATCATCGAAATCATGATTGTGACTTCGTTCGAACTTGTCTTTATCAATCCGATCATATTCTAAATGTCTTCAGGAGGATAATAACATGAAAGGATGGTGGTTTAAGACTATTCCACACATTTCACTTTCTGCAATTTTTTTATTTCTCTTTTAAGTTTCTGATAAATTCTTGGTGGATGCTATTATAAGCCTTTAGATGTTATATTGTTGTTGTGGGAATCTAGTCTTGGTTTCCTAGTTGCATATTAAATAGAGTAGGGTTGACATCCAAAATACAAAAACAAACTTTAAAAGGCAAATTGCATGTTGACCTATATGGGCTGACCGTGGAAGACGACTTCAGGCCTCAGATCCAATAGAGGGTTTAATCTACTTGCTAGTGTTCTGACCAAGAGAAAAGAAACTCTCTGGCCTAAATTTTTTACCGAAACCTAGGTGTGTTTCCTGGTTTTTGATCGAGAAAAGTATAGTTTGTTTGGTTTTTGACCGAGGGAGCTCTTCATACTACTGGCTTGGTTTCCGACAAAGGAAGCCCAGACTATGGCTCCAATTTTAACCAATAATTATGGTATGGTTTTGACCGGAAAAATAAAGCTCGGGTCTGATTCTCAACTGAAGAGTGAAGACCACGACTAAGACATTCAACCACGCGACCAAGAGCCTCAACCACACGATCAGAAAATTGGAACCTTGAAAGAATAATCAATTCCTAAGCAAATGATCATATTTATTTTGCGAAAATCATCAGACATGGGGCATCCTACTACTATTGTTTCAAGATCAAGATCAAGATACGAGAGTTCATAGATAGAAAAGGTTATATGACAAATGAGGAAGGTTCAATGATCTCTTGACGAAGAAGAAATGAAACATACGACGTCTCAAAGTTGTCTTTCTTTGTTGTTGCTAAAAACATTTTGTGTTTAATGAAATGAACATTTATATTTTGCATCATATTTGATCCAATTTGTTTTGATTTCAAAATGTTTTATAAATCAAAAGATTTTAAGACGAAATGAAAAAAAAAAATGGAGCTTTCATGACCATGAACTACGTACGTCATGATCTAATTCTTTTCTCGCAACCTATTCATGGGGTCGGTTATATTCATTTATTTTCTTTAAATCTAGAAAAATAATAAGATGATGATCTTTGTTTTAAAAAAATATATGTGTCAAGACTATGGACATTTTCAAAAAAATACAAATAAAATGATTGATTCTAAAAACAAAAAAAAAAGTAATAGTAACGACAAAGAAAGATTGATTCGAGATCAAACTCTTCTCGCATTCTAACCAACCTTAAAGTTTCTTCTTTACACAAAGAACTTAGAGTTCGTATATCAAATGGTTTTATACGCAAAGTGATTCTCTCTCATCCTTTGACTCTAAGAGAGAACATTGTCACAAGAGATTCATTATCTCTGAATATTTAGAGTTCAAGATATGTCTAATTCAAAAGTGTCATTCATCTTCAGATACGTCCAAACAGAATCAGTCATTCAATCGAAAAGGCACAACAATGACCAAAGCATTGATTAAATTTTAGGAAACCAAATGAGAATGACCATGAGTCCAAATTTGGTAATAAGAGATGACAAAACTGACACGAACAACCAGATTAGCAGATGCAATCTTCAAATGCAATCCTCAAAAACTAAAAAAAAGCAAAAATGGAAAGTGGTCATCTTCCTATTCAAGCAATATATCCCTAATAAATTCATCATAAACTATCTAAAATAAAAATTAAATAATAATGTAATTTAAGACGTCTATCATCTATAGCGCATTATAAGTCATCTAAACAACAAATTAATGAGGAATATAAGTCGACTATTCATGATATCGCAATGCAAAACATCCTAACTCTAGAAAAATCAAGCATTACTCCTAAGTTATTGCACTATAAGAACATTATTTTCTCGACTAACTAGATTGGTAGATGATAATCTTTAGATGTAGCCCTCCTAGGACAGAAAAAATAAACAAAGAGAAATAGTTGTCTTTTATACATAAATTAATTCAAACAATGTGATGTAAGACGCTTATTTAAATAGCGCATTATAAACCATTAAAAAAATGATGATCATAAAACATTAATTCTTACCCTAAGGGCATTTAAAAAAAATAAAAAAAATCATATTTCTTGCACTATTGGCATTTAAAAAGAGTAATAAAACTCTAATTCTTACACTAGAGGCATTACAAAAAAAATTAATAAAATCCTAGTTTCCACACTATAGACATTTCCAAAATAAAATTAACATTTTCATCCCTTTAACTACGATTCAACATGATTTATCTCTAAAAATGATATGTATGTATACTGTATTGAGGCCCAGTTGTAATCCTTGCTTTCATTTAAAAATGTGAGGAATGTCACCACAATTCTTCTTAAAAACATATATTTGAAAACGAGTAATAGTCGAATCGAGAACATTTCTCAAACGATCATTAAAAAAAACCTCGATAATTTCATCGACAAATCGAGCAAAGAATATTCAATTACATTCATGTTCGTATCTAACGATTTTTATAGGAAAGTGACAAAGAGAGATTATGCAAAATATCAAAGTTAAAACATAAACCACGTGTGAAGAAATGTTTTTCATTTTCCAAACCCTACTTGAGACAATTCAAAACTTGAGGCTTGGAAAACAAATGAGCTAAGGTAGTTTTTGAGGTTGAGACATTAAAATCACCATTGTGTGTTCATCTACAATATTTGTCTTAATTGTTCAAAAGCAATATCACAAGTGTATCGATTTTGTCAGATATACTCGTGCTATTAAAAAAGAACTTGTGGCGTAAAGTAGAGATTGATTTAAGACGTCAAAAACTTGATGATTGGGCAAAATTTTCTTTTTGAAAAAAAAATCAAAACAATCGTGAGCATACATATTTGAAATCATTAGTGATGACCTTTGTGTCAAAGAAAAAATAAGGAAATTAGCCTCCTTTTGTAATGGTAAAAACGTAATGGTAAAAACGTGATGTTCAAAACAAAAACTCTATAGTGTTTTGATCAAAAAAATGAATAGTGAGCCATTTGAAAATTAAGATGAGAGAGGTAAATGTTTATTTAAACTCGCAATCAAATAAAGAATAAGAGGAAAAAAACCCTACTATTGGCATTTTCCAACAAAAATATGATGGAGCAACAAAGTTTTCAACGAAAATGATGAAGCGACAAAGTCTTCAATGAAAAAATAATGAAGCTTTGAAGCCTTTAAGAAAAAAAAGACCCAAACTCATGTTAAGGGAAATTTCTCAAAAACAAATCCATGTTCATAACCCAAAAAGAACAAATGATCCCTTATTTCTAGGTTATCTCATGTAGTTGGTCTTCATACTATACTATAGTAGCATGAGATTAATATATGCACAAATGATGTTCACCCATACAAGGACGCAAATCTCTGGTAGTGTTTTGTGATGTCTCGATATCCCTATTTGAGTCAGATACTGAAGGAATTGTGTCCTTTAATTTAATGTGCAATGACTAAACTTGGATAGGACAAATTAACAGATATAATTTAATCCGATTATTTTAGGAGTTGTAGTGCTTTGCTAGAAGCCAACTACGATTAATGGGGTTAAACCTATAACTAATATAATCGGGTCCTATGAGGTCACACACTTAGAGTTGACCGACTAGATAAACGAGAAAGATGGTTAATTATTAATACATATTATATATTATTAATAATAAGAAATATTATTTATTTGTGAAATAAAATAATATATAATTAATGGTTAATTATGGAGTTAAGATTGTGAAATAAAATAATATATAATTAATGGTTAATTATGGACTTAAGATTGTGAAATAAAATAATATATAATTAATACATATTATATATTATTAATAATAAGAAATATTATTTATTTGTGAAATAAAATAATATATAATTAATGGTTAATTATGGAATTTTATTTAATACAAAATGATTCACATATTTGCAAGAAAACGGAAATGAATAGAGAGAGAATTGTTCCTCTTTTAAAACGGTTTTTGCAATATTACGGTGAGAACTCCAAGAGAAAGAAATCATCTTTTAATCTAGTAATTGGATTGCTTCCCCTTTGTCTTTTTCGTCCTAGCAGTCGAAAGTAAAGAGATCTAGTCGGGCTCGTGTGGACCAAGTAGAGGAGCAACACGTGGGGCTCTCGATTATTCATTACTACCAGATCTGATCTGGTTCACGCATCAAAGGTATATTTCTATAAACTATATATCATGATTTTATCAATTATGCATGATTATATGATTAGATGTTTAGATTAGATCTATAAATTATTCTGTTGCAAACATCTAATTGACCTACAGTGGTATCAGAGCGCAAGGTTGCATATATTGAAATGATCAATAAATTAATTGTTAATTTTGATGCGGATCTATATCGATGATATAATTTTACATAGATTAAGATGTAAAACTATATTTAAGAAAATAAAAGAAATATTTATTTTAATTGGATTATATAAATATTTGGATCAAATAAATATGATATATTTGTTCTCTAAAAGTTAGGAAATCCCACTTATTAAAGATTAATATTTTTCTAGTATGGCCCAGAAATACGATCTGAGTATCGTTATGTTTTCTTATAACGCGATCTACGTATCGTTATGTATTTTTTAATTTATTTTGATAATTAGATTATTATAAATAATTATGTAATACAAATAAGAACCATGAAGTTCAAGGATGGAGATCCATGAAGGGTGCAAGCATGGAGACCAAAGAAGTTTAGTTCTTTATATTATTTTTTTGTATCTTAGGGGCCATACTAGGATCACAATTTTCATTGCATTGTTTTTATTTATAATAATTTTCACTAATAAATAAAAGACAATCAAAACTTAAGTTCCTAAAGAAAATTGGGGCAATGCCTTTCCGTGTCATGACCCATGAAGTTTATGGTTTTGGTTGGATAGGTTTCGCAAAAGCGAGAGTGTCTTTCCTCAACCTTAGGCTACTGAGGATGAATCTATACGGGGATTCATAAACCTTGATACGGTTGTACCCAACAAGAGACCAAAAGGCAAAGTTTTGGATCTTGAGGCATGGGGATGAATCCTACATTGGATGTGGATCATCAACCAAGAATTATAAGAAGTTATAATTAGTAATTGTTACTTACCTCGAACACACAAGACCTAAGGCAGTGCAAAAGTACGTTGGGGATTGTCTGTAATGGGATCTTGGAATCATTTTATTCATAAGGGACTATAAAAACTTGAATAAAATGTGCATTCACTTATTTTAAATTGTTCAATTATAAGTATATTGCAAATTTCAAAACATAAACTGATTTGTATGTCATTTATATTCTGTAGAATATGTCGAGCGATAATTTGAAATTCTCTCTGCGCTCAATTGTTGAGAAAAACAAGCTCAATGAAACGAACTTCCTTGATTGGGAAAGGAATCTGAGAATTATTCTCAGGTCTGAGGGAC
This sequence comes from Impatiens glandulifera, assembly GCF_907164915.1. NCBI lineage: Eukaryota > Viridiplantae > Streptophyta > Magnoliopsida > Ericales > Balsaminaceae > Impatiens > Impatiens glandulifera. The sequence goes on from NC_061862.1 coordinate 91,629,033, forward strand.
GTGAGGACGTCCTAACTACCCTTATCCCTACTGTGACCGGAACCTCATCAAATGAGGAGAAGGCAACATCAACTCGGGTGAAAACTGAAGCATTACCTGTTACTTGCCTCATGCTATCTGCAATGGAGCCTGAATTGCAAAAGAGGTTTTTGCATTCTGATGCTTATACTATCATAACTGAACTGAAAACGTTGTTTCAGGATCAGGCAAGGATAGAGCGATATGAGACTCACAAAGCTATACTTGATAGCAAGCTTGTGAAGGGAAAACCAGTGAGTCCTCATGTGATTAGCCTGACTAGGCTTTTTAAGAGGATGGAAAATCTAGGGACCCCGTATGACCAAGAGTTGGCCACTGATATTGTTCTTAGATCCTTACATGATGGTTTTACACCATTTAGAATGCAATACCATATGAATGGTCTAAAGCATGATCTGAATGAGCTCCATAACATGCTTAAAAATGCTGAAGGTAATATTATTGATGACAAGAAGAAGGAAGTTCTAAATGTCAACAATGGGAAGGGGTTTAAGAAGGTGGCTAAGAAAAAGAACAATAACCAAGGGAAAGGCAAGCAAGTTGCCAAACCCAAGGGTGGTGAGAAGCCAAAGATGGCTGCTGATCATGATTGTTTTTATTGCAAAGCCAAGGGACACTGGAAAAGAAATTGTCCCAAGTACCTAGAAGACAAGAAGAACGGGACTGTGAGTTCCACTTCAGGTATTTATGTTATTGAGATTATGATAACCGATGTTCTCACATTAAATAATGGTCCTACTTGGGTATTAGATACTGCATGTGGTGCTCACATTATTTCATATGTGCAGGGACTTAGAAATAAAAGACAAGTGAAGAAATGAGAAATAGACCTGCGCGTTGGAAATGGAGCAAGTGTTGCTGCACTTACCGTAGGAGATTTAAGTCTATCTTTACCTTCTGGTTTAATATTAGAACTGAATAATTGTTATTATGTTCCTTGCATTACTAAGAACCTTGTTTCGGTTGCTGTATTACATTCTGAAGGTTTTGAATTTAGCATTAAAAATGGAAATATTTCTGTTTTAAGAATGATATTTTCTATGCGACTGCTCCAATGAGTAATGGACTCTTTGTATTGGATCTCAAATCAGAATTGTATAACATAAATAACAAAAGACAAAAATTAAATAGTTTGAGTGAGGCCTACCCGTGGCATTGTCGATTGGGTCACATTAGTGCGAATCGCATGAAGAAGATCCACAAAGATGGGCTTCTAAAAGACATGGATTTTGAATCCATTGATACATGTGAATCATGTCTGATGGGTAAGATGACAAGGTCACCTTTCAAAGGAACGTTTGAAAGGGCTACTAAACTACTGGGCGTAATACATACTGATGTATGTGGTCCAATGAGCACTGAAGCTATAGGTGACTATAGATACTTCATCACATTTACTGATGACATGAGTAGATATGGGTATATTTACCTTATGTCACATAAATCAGAGTCCTTTGAAAAGTTCAAGGAATTTCAAAACGAAGTAGAGACTCAAAGTGGCAAGAAAATAAAAGCACTTCGATCTGATCATGGTGGTGAGTACTTGAGCCACGAATTTGATCATCATTTGAAAAACTGTGGGATAGTCACACCGTTGTCTACCCCAGGAACACCTCAGCTAAATGGTGTGTCTGAAAGGAGAAATAGGACTTTGTTAGACATGGTCCGATCAATGATGAGTTTTATTAATCTTCCGGTATCCTTCTGGGGATATGCCCTCACTACCGCTGTACTTACACTAAATAGGACTCCGTCAAGAACTGTAAACAAAACTCCATATGAGATATGGACTGAAAAGGTTCCAAAGTTGTCTTTTCTGAAAATATGGGGATGTGAAGCTTATGTAAAGCGTTTACAAACAGAGAAGCTTGCCCCAAAATCAGATAAATGCTTTTTTATAGGGTATCCAAAAGGAAGTTTTGGATATTACTTCTACAATCCAACTCAGCAAAAGGTGTTTGTTGCAAGGGATAGTGTCTTTTTGGAAAGAGAGTTCCTTTCCAACAAGTCAAGTGGGAGAAATATTCATCTTGAAACAGTTCAAGATGATGAAGAGCAACAAACTCAACAACAAAATGACATGGATGATTTCGATGTAGAGATGATTACTTTTGAAGGCTCAGGGCCTCAAAACATCCAAGAACCGGAACAAGAGGATCTACAAACAGTTGTAGATCATGTTCCGGATTTAGTTGTTGAACAAGTTGAACTCACTCGTAGATCGGAAAGGCCAAGGGTACAACCAAGACGTTATGATGATTTCATCTTAAATGTAAGCCTTGATGTTCTTATGCTAGAACATAGTGAACCTTTGACCTATAAGCAAGCAGTGACGGGTCCAGACTCCAATAAATGGCTTGACGCCATGAGGTCTGAAATGGATTCAATGTTTGAAAATCAAGTATGGGACTTGATAGATTTGCCAGATGGGGTAAAACCCATAGGAAGCAAATGGATTTTCAAACTCAAAAATGACAAGGATGGAAATGCATCTGTTTACAAGGAAAGACTAGTTGCCAAAGGTTTTAGACAAATTCATGGTATAGACTATGACGAGACATTTTCACCAGTTGTCATGATTAGATCCATTAGGATAATCCTAGCTGTTGCTACATATTATGACTATGAGATATGGAAAATGGATGTCAAAACTGCTTTTCTAAATGGTTTTTTGGAAGAGGATGTGTACATGACACAACCTGAAGGTTTTGAAGATCCAAATCATGCTGGGAAGGTATGCAAGTTTAAGAAGTCCATTTATGGACTTAAGCAAGTATCCAGGAGTTAGAACTTTCGATTTGATGAAAAGATCAAAGAGTTTGAATTCATTAGATGCGAAGAGGATCCTTGTATTTACAAGAAGTTTAGTGGGAGTAAGGCAGCCTTCTTAGTCTTGTATGTGGATGACATACTACTTATTGGGAATGATATTCCGATGCTAGAGTCCGTAAAAGAATGGCTGAAGAAAAATGTTTCTCAATGAAAGACTTAGGAAAGGCCGAGTACATACTTGGAATTAAGATCTATAGAGATAGATCTAAGAGGCTTCTTGGATTAAGTCAAGGAACTTATATTGATAAGATTCTTAATAGATTCAAGATGCAAGAATCCAAGAAGGGATTTTTACCCATTCAACAAGGTGTATATCTCAGCAAGACGCAGTGTCCTAAAACACCTGCTGAGCTTGAGAAGATGAACAAGATCCCATATGCTTCTGCTATAGGATTTATCATGTATGCCATGGTATGTACACGTCCAGATGTTGCATATGCTTTGAGCATGTGTAGCAGATACCAATCAAGTCCTGGAGAAGCACACTAGAGTGCAGCTAAGAATATCCTGAAGTACTTAAGAAGAACAAAGGATGATTTCTTAGTATATGGGGGAGATGAAAAATTGATCGTACAAGGCTATACTGATGCAAGCTTTCAGACTGACCGAGATGGCTTTGAGTCTCAATCGGGTTATGTCTTTATCCTTAACGGAGGAGTTGTGAGCTGGAAGAGCTCCAAGCAAGGTACTATAGCAGATTCTACAACAGAGGCTGAGTAAATTGCTGCTAGTGAAGCAGCAAAGGAGGCCGTTTGGATGAGGAAGTTCTTAGATGAACTCAGTGTTGTTCCTAGCATTTCAATGCCTATCGACATTTATTGTGACAACAATGGTGCCATAGGTCAGACAAAGGAACCGAGTTCGAGCTCCAAGTCCAGACACATTATGAGAAAGTATCACCTTATTCGACACATCATCATTATGGGTGATATTAGGATGTGTAAGGTGCATATTGATGACAACATTGTAGATCCATTAACCAAACCTATTCCTAGGCCCAAGCATGAGAGTCACACTAGGGCTAAGGGTCTCAAGCACATTGGAGAATGGCTTTGAGTTTGCTTTTGTATTACATTATGTATTTATGAGTGTTAAACACCGGTTTTATGTTTGACTTGATGATTTTATGATATATGATATTTCATCCTTATTTATATTGTTTTTATCGATATTGAATAATATGTCCAAATAATTCATTATTAACAAATGGGATCACCTTAAGTGTTCTGGTGAATGAAACCCCATTAAGTGAAATGAAGTTTTGAATTATTAAAAGTCTATAGTTTGAAATCATCAAATGGACATAGATGATTTTATAAGTTACTATATTGTAAGCTGACTGATAGCGTCAGGTTTCATGGGCTATAAGGACATGGAGATGTCTAGTCAATTACATATATGTGTATGGATGATACATGTAAGACTGACCCACCTTAAGACTCTCCAAAAGATATTGTAGAGTTTTAAGTTAAACCATGTTTAGTAGATTCCTCAGACATGAGTATGTTGTGGCCTCACTTGATGATTGGTATTTCTGTGACACTGTTAAACGCTTTCCGTAAAAGGGAGTTATAAAGGCAGTAGTTGGGATTGCTAAAAATTGAGTGGTAGCCATAGTCATACAAGAATGGAGAAGTCCTCCTACTTCATGTATACTGTGATACATTGAACAGGAATGGTGTCTCGGCCACTTGAAGAGCGAGAATTGAAAATGCATGGCCATGCTCGGATGGATTAATATGAATCATCCGTTTAATTGACAGTTCAAACTCAGAGTTCAAGAAACATATTTGATAGAAATGTATGAATGTTACCATATCATCAAATAAGACATTAAGAGACAAAGGTATCTTGTATTGCACACTTGTTTAAGGACAAGTGGGAGATTGAAGGAATTGTGTCCTTTAATTTAATGTGCAATGACTAAACTTGGATAGGACAAATTAACAGATATAATTTAATCCGATTATTTTAGGAGTCGTAGTGCTTTGCTAGAAGCCAAGTACGATTAATGGGGTTAAACATATAACTATTATAATCGGGTCCTATGAGGTCACACACTTAGAGTTGACCGACTAGATAAACGAGAAAGATGGTTAATTATTAATACATATTAGATATTATTAATAATAAGAAATATTATTTATTTGTGAAATAAAATAATATATAATTAATACATATTAGATATTATTAATAATAAGAAATATTATTTATTTGTGAAATAAAATAATATATAATTAATAGTTAATTATGGAGTTAAGATTATGAAATAAAATAATATATAATTAATGGTTAATTATGGAGTTAAGATTGTGAAATAAAATAATATATAATTAATATATATTAGATATTATTAATAATAAGAAATATTATTTATTTGTGAAATAAAATAATATATAATTAATGGTTAATTATGGAATTTTATTTAATACAAAAGGATTCACATATTTGCAAGAAAACGAAAGTGAATAGAGAGAGAATTGTTCCTCTTTTAAAACGGATTTTGCTATATTACGGTGAGAACTCCAAGAGGAAAAAATCATCTTTTAATCTAGCAATTGGATTACTTCTCCTTTGTCTTTTTCGTCCTAGCAGTCGAAAGTAAAGAGATCTAGTCGGGCTCGTGTGGACCAAGTAGAGGAGCAACACGTGGGGCTCTCGATTATTCATTACTATCAGATCTGATTTGGTTCACGCATCAAAGGTATATTTCTATAAAGTATATATCATGATTCTATCAATTATGTATGATCATATGATTAGATGTTTAGATTAGATCTATAAATTATTTCACTGCGAATATCTAATTGACCTACAGATACTTGCATTACCAGTCACACCTCGACTAGAGTTAAAACTAACCATAGTCGGGTCAAAAGTTGAACAAACTCATGCCGGAGTTAAAAGCTAAGCTCACCATACTTCACGAGTAAGATTAGATGAACACCCTCCAAGATCTGAATTCTCTGATAGGCTATTATAGTAAGATAACGTTGATCACGTTGATTGTTAGGTTTTTATCTCTCCGCTCTTCCATTGCATATATAAATGGATGAATAAATCAAATTAAGTCCGAGTAAAATTATAAATTATGAATTTTAGGTGTAGTGTCTATTTGAAAAGCTTGGACGTGCATTTTTCAAAAACTCATATATTACGTTTAAACTTTGTCCAAGATGGACCTTCTGTAAACACTAATTTTTTCACCCTATTTATAATTTTAAAATAAGCTTGAGCCAATAAATTTATTTTCTAAAAGATTTTATTTGAGGATTGCTCGAAATTAAAATAAATAATTAGTTTTACATGTCTATCCGTTTTGAAAATAATTAAAATATGGACTATTTTTGAATATAACATAATATAAATAAATAACTAAATATGTGATGGCATGGACAACATAGATTAAATCGTTATATATATTTTATATTTTACATTTTTATTAATAAAAAAAAATTTAATTGTTATTATATTCATACTTTTTTTACTTAATTTTATTTAGTTAGTTGTTTATAAAAATTAGTTTAAAATATGTTAAGTGAATTATTAGATATATAGGGTTAATATTCAAATAATTTAGATTTTTAGTTTTCGCATTGGTTACTTGTCTCAAACCGATCAATATATATAATATATCTGATCAACATAATATGGTTAAATTTAATTTATCTTAAAATTAATCCAATCCTATCCTTTCAGTTAAGATTGTAAAATTATATTTATAATTTTATATTAGACTTACCTAAATATTCAAATCAATAAAAATGTGCAAATTAATGATAATAATTAAAAGTATTAATATATATATATATATATATAATAAATTTCATTAGTAACTAAATTATATTCCAGGCCTAAAATAAATTTCTTCCTAACTTAGGAACAATTCAATTACAAATTTTTTCATTGAAAATATTATATCATGAATAAATAATTATTTAATAAAGATATGTTCATTTTATTTTTACTATGTCTTGCACTAAATTTAATCAAAAGCTAGGGATAACATAAACAAATAATACTAATGGCCAATTGTTTTCATATTTTATACTCACTATATATGATCTTAATCATAAAACCTATTATGGTTTTTTTTTTACTTTCAAAATTATTTGTCATAAAAGTGTCACTTGTTTATTTAAGACACATATAATCAATTTACCTAATATCTCAAGACCATGTGGGTCCCAACTTATGGCTACAAACAAATTTGATATTTAATCATTACACTAAGCTTAACCCTAAAAAATGTAATTCCAATACTTTTAGATTTCCTATATTTAGAATATTTAGATCTAGATGAGTTGTCAATAATGTTGAAAAAATATAAGAAACAAAATTAAAACCATTATGAACCAAAAGAAACAAAATTATTCAACATAGTCTCATGGTTATATAATTTTTCCCAAATTTCAATATATATTTTTTCAGTCCTTTTTGAAACATTTAAACTATAATTTCAAATCTCTTTGATCTCTATCATTCAATCAGATAAACCTTTTGAGGGAAAGAAATATGAAATAAAATATAATTATATAAATTTTATTAAAATCTAGTTTTAAGTTGTCTAAGACATTATATTCTCTCAACTATAAATAATTATAAATTGACGAGTTAGGAATGTTTAATTTATCCCACCACTCGGTAGAAAGAGTAAATAAGAGATTAAAAGATCACGGGTTCGATTCTTACCGGAAATAGGGGTGTAAACAAGCTGAGTCGAGCTCGAACTAGCCCTGGCTCGAGTTCGGCTCGACTCGTTTTGTATTGGCTCGGCTCGAGCTCGAGTTCGATTAATCTTTTAATATTAAGCTCGAACTCGGCTCGATCATATAATCATAGGCTCGAGTTCGGCTCGAAAGGGTCGAAAGACTCGAATTTAAATATATTTATATATTAATTTCTTATATTAAAAAAAACTAACTGAACAAGATTTATGTTTTACCGGAGTGAGATTTAGGGTTTCGAAATGAGATATAAGTTTGTTGAAGAAGTATCAATTGACAGTCAATTGAGTCTTCTTGCAAAATGGTTGTGAAAGTCGTGTATTATAATTAAGATAAACTTGAAACATATTAGATTTCATTAGATTTATTTTGAAAAATAAAATACTTTATAATGAAAAAAAAATTATATCTTATAAAATATAATATATTGAGATTGCATACATTAAATAATATTACAATATAACTATATTTTTTATTTGATTTTCAAAAATTATGTTTCTGTAATTAAATTAATATCAAATTTATTTATTTCCTTATAAGTATTATATAATATATATTTTTTAATTTATAAATATTATTCTAGTATATCTTAATATACCAAAATATTGAAAATCTCATCCTTTTACGTACTGATAATTTTGGTATTGGTATCCTAATAATAAGTTCATAAATAGTCTTAGGGGTGTTTCAAATTTTAATTAAAAAATAAAATATAATAAAAACAATTTATATGATTAGGCTCGAAAAAGTTCGACGAGTCATCAAGCGAGTCTTACCTAAGCTCAAATTTGGCTCGAATCTTAAACGAGCTGGCTCGAGCTCGGCTCGAATTCGATTTTGACCGAACTCGAATCGAGCTTTGACCGAGCGGCTCACGAGCAGCTCATTAGTGGCTCGACTCATTTATACCCCTAACCGGAAGCACTTTGAGGTGTCATGCTAGTTTTTCTTAATTAAAAAAAATCCAACAAAAAATGATTATTTTATTTATCTAATAATGTTATCGAAAATTATTACTTAAGTTTAAGTTTAATCTGAAATAAATAACAAATTTAAAGTTCCACATAAGTGTAAACACTTTTAACAAAAATAACAATTATTATTCTATAATTAAACAAGTAAAATGAAAAATTTTGTACTTACAATACTAAATTAGGTTTATTTATTTCCAATGATAAAGAGATGGTCCATTGTGTTGTATGTAGTAGTGATTAGTTTAAAATAAAGACAAATTGGTGAACAAGTATCATGGGTTGGTGACAAAAGCCAGCCACCCTTCTTGCTACCAAATATGTGTAAATTTCAAAAAATAATTCTTATTTATTCATAATATTTTTTATCGCAATCTGGTACAATAATATTTCCATTACCGATAATGGTCTTAGAATTAATAAACCGAACCAATTGTATTTAAAATGAATTGTGTTTTTTATAAACTAATCCTATCAGACACGAGCGACATGATCGGCATAGTGGCACGATAGGTACGGGAAGAAAGGCACGATTGGCACAAGCGGCACGATATTGTCCAACATCATAAGTCATCAAATCGTCGCCAAAATCACCATTAATCAAAAAAAGTGCGATCGGCACAAGAGGCACGGCACGATCGGCACAGGCGACATGGTATTGTCTTGTATCGTTCAATAAGTTTCTTTAGTCTAAATTTCTTGTGCATTTGTAAGCGTCACTGAAATTTTGTTCTCGATTACGGTTTATTTGTGATCATCTCTTAGGGTTTCTTCAATTATTTTGTTTCTACCATTATGGGGAAGGGGAAGAACAAAAGTAATAGATCTAAAAAAGTTAGGAATTTTGTGCTGGAAGGAATTAAGGAAGCAACATTCAAAGAAATTGAAAGAATTGTTAAAGAAGTTATCAAAGAACGGCAGGAAACCAACACAAGTAAGCAATCTGCTCCAACTGTTGTTGGGAAAATTCCTATTGAAAATAATGTAGGAAAACAGGGGGATAATGAAGGATCTTGAAAGATACGCTATAATGAAATAACTAATATGTTTGGGCTCAAGAATCAGATTACAAAGCTCCTTATGCATGCCAAAAGGGGATAAATTGTCATCAATAAGGAGAAAGCACAACATATTATAATTCAACTCAACATCTACTATCTTTAAGACTAGAATCTGCTGAAAAAGAAGAATATGAAGAAATTGTTCAATGGTCATTTGCTACAATGAAAAAGTTGATGAAGGATCCCAAATCTAAGTAATATACTATCGGGAGTAACTCAACATGGAAAACTAATGAAGTCTGAAAGAACAACAATGTAAAAAAAGTTAGAAGATCATGCCTATAAAGGGAAAATCTACTTGGGCAATACACAGACAAAAGTTGAGGTACTAAATTCTCCATTTGAATTTAAATTGCCTATTGAAGTAGAGGAAAACTGTATAAATGAATGGGAAAATGTGGTTGTAGGAAACTACATAGGGAAAACAGTGTATCCTTCCCAATAATAAAGATGCATTGTTGAAGCAATGGAAAGGAAAATGTCTGGAGAAGATTTCAGAAAATGTCCATGATTTATATTTCCTTAAATTCAAGAAGGAATCTAATCTGGAGGAAATTCTAGAAATTGGGCATACATATATAAGATCCAGATGTATGAAGTTGGAAAAATGGTCTAAAGACTTGAACCTATTGAGTAAGCCAAAAGAAATTGCACAGATATGGTTCAAGCTCTAGAATTTACCTACACATATGTACAATTCTGAAGCCCTTAGTCATTTGCAGGTTTATTGGGTAGACCATTATACATGGAACCAATTACTGAAGGAGGGGACCACATATCATTTGTTAGAATTAGCATTGAGGTGCATCCTAGAAGCACACTGCCGAAAAGTATGACAGTAGTAGACAGAAAAGGAAAACCTACTGTCATGGAAATCACTTATACGTTGAGGTCCGACAGATGCTCTTTCTGTAATACCTTCTAACATGCAAGACCAAAATGTGATTTGGCTAAGGAAGAAGATCAGAAAATTCATAAAGGTCAAAAATTAAAGATGTAGGAAAATGAAACAGAGGTGCCTATTTTAAAAGAGAAAAATGTGGTTAAAGAACATGAAACAGAAGATAAAAAAAAATTTGTACAAGAAAAAAGTAGTATGAAAAAGGAGGTGGAACCTCAACCTAATCATGTTGAAGAGATAGTTGAGGATTCTTAATCAAATTAAGATGAAGTGGTTACTGATGAAAATAGAGAGGAAGATACTTATACAAATCAAGATGAAGAAGAGAATTCTAAGGTTGATACAAAGGAAGCCAAAGTTTTTGAAGCTGAAGGAAATAAAGATAGTGATCTCGAAATTCAAGTTGAGAACAACAAGGTGAATAGTCCGGATATTCTGAACAATAATTCTTTCTATCAAATCAGAACGGGTTCATATAAAGAAATAAATCAAAATAAAAATCGGCAGTATTCATCAACTTCTTCAGTTCATTCCCTTTCATTGCAAGAGGAAGGGGAAGGGGAAGAGGAAAACAGCCTGTTGAAACATCAGGTTGGTATAGAAATAAAAATTCTGATTGGGATAATTAGGATTTGATACAGTTTGTAATCTTTGTTTGTAATCTCCATTTATTGTATGTTTGATTGTTACTAATCAGGTTCTTTAGAGTCGTTTGATTGTCATTTTTTAATTATAGCTAAGATTTGTCTAACTTTGATTCTTGACCCTCCCACTTTTGGGATCTTAATAAAATGGTTTTAACCGTTTTTAAAAAAAAATCGAATTGTTTTCAAAATATATTAATGATATTTTCTATATTAAATATAATTTAATTATATCTATCTTTTCTAATGAAATTAACTATAAGTTACTTTTCCAAAAATACATTTTAATTTCTACTTAAAAAAAAGTCAAGGTTAAAAATAAATCATAGTTTTCAAAAAAAATAAAATAAACAAACACTAAACTATTAAACATATAATATTTATTTATATTTTTAATTAATCTTCATTAACATTTAAATTATGAAATGTGGTTTTATTATTTTATGTGTGTGTTTCAAATAAGTGATTATTAAAATTTAAGTTTAGTATTGTTCCTAATTTATTGAGTTATATTACATTTGTAAACACCTTAATTATTATTGTTCTTATTTCCACTTTTAACTTATGTCTATTTTTTATTAATTAAAAAAATTATCATTAAATTGAGTCATACATGGTTATAATTATCAAACTTTTGACTATTTAGAATTTTCACTAATGGAACGTTTGACCCGTATTTTATTTGACGTATTATTTTTCTTTTTCAAATTATATCACTCATCCAATTTTTTATTATTATTATAATATCGTGAAATAAAAATAAATAAATAAATAAATAAAATAGAAGTCTATCCCCTCTTAAGAACGAGATAATAAGCTTCTTTAGAGGCAACTATGTGAAACTATCGATTTTTTGCTCTAACGACCTTGCTTCTTCTTTGTAGTCGAAATGCAACCGGCCCCACTTTTCTCGTTTAGGTGGTGATCAGGTTCGGAAAAAGAGTAAGGCAATCGGACCATTATTGAAAGGTATCAAATGAGAAATGAATGGGAAGAGAATTTGAGAGGGAATAACATGGTGTAATCTGATTCGCTGAAAAAATAATAAATTTTTTATCTCTTCACTCTCTCTTCGCCCTTATCACTGTTTTCAGTCAGTGATATAGTGACACATCATTCTCTCCCACATTCTCTCTCCCAAATTTCATCCCCTATTAATAATCATATCAAATTTATTAGATTTCAAAACAATATTAGTATTATTGATTATTTAATTAATTAATAAATTAATATATTATAAATAAATTAATATATTTTTCTATCAATTATATTAATATACTTTATATATTATAATGTTTTTATATATTTAATATATATATATATATATTATTTCTTTTCTTTTATTTTGAAAAAATGATTTAACATTATTCTATTAAGAAACTCAAAAAGTAAGAGAGTGAATAATCAAAACTAGACAAACCTTAGTTGTAATTAAGATGACAAACAAACTACTTAAAAGTTTTTAAATGATAGTAGTCAAATCACATTACAAACACAAATTATAATGAACAAATACTACAATTTATCTATCCCAACATGTGTTGTCTCCATGTCCGCATTTTTGATCATATTGCATTCTTCCACGTCCCCTTCCTCTCTTAAAGGGAGATTGAATTGAAGTAAATGATGATGCATGTCTGCTCTCATTGTTTAATCTTTATTTGTATGAATCCGCACTAATATTATAAAAGGTATTCTTCTTTAGGATTTTAGAGTTTTTATCACTGTTTTTCTCTATTTCAGTTTTACGTGTTTGAGGATCAACAATCTTAATTTTCTCTTCAATTTTCTCCTCTACTATATATTTGCTTTCATCTTCTGGCCCTTCCTCTTCCTTATCTTTAAGTTTATCTTTTTTTAGCATCCCATGTTTCATCAATTTCATTATTTGATTCTACTTTGATTTCTTCCTCTACATCATTATTTTCTTCCTTCTTTGATTCCTCCTCTGCATTTTTTCCTTAATAATTACCTTTAACTTTCCCTATATGCTCTTTGATCTTTGATTCTTCCGTTTTATTTTTTTGTTTTTCTTCTTCTTGGGCTTTCAGGATTTTCTACACTTCCTCAATTACTTTTGCACATTTAGTGCTAGCATGTTAGAAAGTATTACAGAAAACACACAGATGTGGCCTCCATTCATATTAGATTTCCATGACGGTATCCTTTCCTATCAACTACTTTTTTGCCAGCATACTTTGAGGATGCACTTCAATGTTTATTCTAACAAAGGTAAGTTGATATCTTTCTTCTGTAATTGGGTTAATGTATGCAAGAATATATGTTAAAATAAAGATCATGAAATAGCTTATCCACTAAGAATCTTTTTTTCTTGAAATAGCTTTACCAAGTTGTACGTGTGGTTATCATGTAAGGATTGCATATATTCTTATATAACTATACAAGAATATATGTTAAAATAAAGATCATGTATGTTTGTAGAACCTTATCCAGTCCATTCTGCTCTCATTGTTTCATTAAGGCTTCCTTGGTGACTAGGAACGATATTATGTTCTTCTCTATGTAGTTTACAACCACCATTTTTCCATTCATTAACATATTTTTCTCTACTTTAGTTGGCTGTTTAATTCAAAAGGAGAATTGAGTGCCTCCACTTTTGTTTTAACATCGTCCAAATAGATTTTTCTTATATAAGCATGATCCACTATATTTTTCCTGCATTATATTTTTAGACTTCAGTTAATCTCCAACTAGAATTGCTCTTGATAGTATATTTATTTGATTTAGGGAACTTCATCAGCTCCCTCATTGTTTAAACTGACCAGTTTACTATCTTTTCATACTCTTTCTTCTTTAGTAAATTGCAATCATTAAGATAGTGTACATTCAATTGGACGGTTGTTTGCTGTATTTTTTCTTTTTTGAGAACAGTCTCTCCTTTCTTTGCGTGCATCGGGAACTTTGTGATTTAATTTTTCAGTCAAAAGATATTTGTTCTTTCATTATAACCAACCTTTCAAATTCCTTCTTTCTTCTTATGTTTTTCTGCTGTATTTTTTTCAAAATTTTTATCAGTAATTGTCAATTGGTTCATTACATTTGTTACATTCATGTTTTTCCTAGATAATTTCTTCAATAATTTTATCAATTTCCTTTTCAGCTACCTCCCTTAAACCTTCATTACAATTTTTTTGACTTTCTTATCCTTATTAATTTTCTATCTTCCCATTTTAATGAAAAACAAAACACAACAACAAAGTTGAGTAATTAAATAACAGGTACACCAGAAACACTAACTATTACAAAACATGTTAAACTATAAACCCTAACATTTCAACCAAGCTTTACATATGAATGTCCGACCTAACTATTAGAGCCGATAATGTGTCGTTAGTGATGATCGTGTCGATCGTGCGCACGTTCTTGATTTGACAAGAGACCATGAGAGACTAACAACCGTGACCACAACAAACGAACCGCAACTTTAATACCGTGTAGATCGTTCCATTCGTGCCAATCGTATTTTCGTGATGAAAGAATTTGCTGTCAGATTTTTCTCCGAAATTTCCAAAGTTTTTCTTTCTCTTCTTAGGATTCCAATCAATTATATATATATATCAATTATATATATATTGAAAGGTAATAATTGTATAAGTCAATTAGGAATTGCTAATTAAGAATAAAATTCAAAAATATTTATCTCTTCTTTTTTAATTAATAATTTTTTTCTCTCCAATAATAATTTCTCTATCTTTACCAATTAATTTATCAATATATTTATATATTTTTGCAAATCAATTTATTTATTTATAGAATAATAAAAGAA